>NW_028146653.1:135000-172500 GCF_056507025.1 Lutjanus erythropterus | reverse complement strand
ATGCGACAGAGGACTCTTTTCAGGATAAGTCCTTAGATGATGATGGGGGGGATCTTACATCTACACCACAACCACATCTTTTTAAGGTGGTGCGACACATTAAAACAGGACGCAAAATGGTGGACTGGGGTCTGAGCGTGCGGAAGAGATGGCTCATTATAGGGGACTCCAACCTTTCTAGGATTAAGGGATATTCAATTCCCGACCTACAGGTTGAGAGTTTTCCTGGAGCTAACTTCAGGCATGCTCAGGCATTAATGGCCAAATCCCTTAGCTATGTTTCCGTGGAGAAAGTGATTTTGTCCTTTGGTCTCAACTGTAGAGGACAGAGAGCCAAGGAGACTTCGGTCAAACAAATGCAAGGGGCAGTTAGGACTGCCAAACGACAGTTCCCATATGCTGAGATTTGGGTACCGGTGATTAATTATTCTGTGTTCTTGTCCCATGGGGAACAGGCTACCTTGCAAACCCTGAATGCTCACATTATAAGGAACATGTCGTTCATCCCGGCCCTCAGCGGCACGCAGTTTCTTACAGAAAAGGACCATGTGCATTGGACTAGGGGGACGGCCCGGGCAATGTTGGAGCATTGGGTTTCTTATTTAAACTTAGATGCCCCATAAGCCTCGCGGAGGAGGGGGAAAGTGGGTTTCGACCCCTTGTCTCTCAGAATGTGATTGTTTTGGCTGAAAATTTCAGCCTTTCGGAGGCACAGTGGCACCTTTTGAACCGTGGGTTGACCTTTGTCCCCACTATTGGTTTGAATAAAAATCAGAAAGTCCAACTCCTATTGGATATCCAAAATTATCATAGGAGACTGAGATTGGCGGCATATTTTGGTAACAATCGAAAAAGGAAAATACCGCAATTTACAGCTACCTCCAATTGGATACCCCCACAACATAAATTGCCCCCCGAAATTAATTTTTTGATTAAAAAAGATCTAAAAGATTTTAATAAATATTTCAAATCATTGAAGGAAAAAACAAATTTATCGGATGCAGAGGAGGAGGCATTACAGGAATTGATTCAGAATAAAAATATTGTGATCAAACCGGCGGATAAAGGTAGCGCGGTGGTGATTTTAGGAAGGGATCAATACATATTGGAGGCTAATCGCCAATTACAGGATCAAAAATATTACATTAAATTGACAGAACCAATTTATTTAAAAACGGTGCCTAGGGTACACCAAATATTGGATAGTCTGTATAATGGGAAATTCATTAATAAAAAACAACGACTGTATTTAAAAGGGGATATTGAACCCAGACCACGGAAATTTTATATCCTTCCCAAGATCCACAAACCACCAGATAAATGGACGGTACCCCATAAAGTGCCCCCGGGGAGGCCCATAGTCTCGGATTGTGGTAGTGAGACTTACCAAACTGCTGAGTTTATTGATCATTTTTTGAATCCCCTTTCCGTCAAACACCCATCATATATAAAAGATACATATCATTTCATTGGAGTTATCAAAAATTTAAAAATTCCTGCAAATTCATTGTTTTTTACGATTGATATTGACAGCCTATATACTAATATTGATACTGTATCAGGTCTACGAGCAGTTAAAAACATTTTTCAAAAATATCCAGATAAAAATAGGCCTGATAAGGAAATATTGGAATTATTGGAAATTAATTTAACCAAGAATGATTTTGAATTCAATGGGGAATATTATTTGCAAATTAAAGGAACCGCTATGGGTAAAAGATTCGCCCCAGCTTATGCAAATATTTTTATGGCGGATTGGGAGGAGAAGGCTTTGGCCAAATGCGACAAAAAGCCTCTCGAATATTTTCGTTATTTGGATGATATATTTGGCATTTGGATTGAATCCAAGGAAGATTTTCTGCATTTTATTAAAGTTTTGGACACTCATGACCCCTCCATTAGATTAAAATATGTGGTTCAGGATCGGTCAATTGATTTTTTGGATACAACAATATACAAAGGAACAACATTTCATCAGGAACATAAATTAGACATTAAGGTTTTTTTCAAAGAAACAGATACTCATGCCTTATTGTTTAAAACAAGTTTTCACCCCAAACATACTTACAAAGGGTTAATTAAGTCACAGCTCATCAGATTCAAACGAATCTGTACCCAGGATAAGGATTTTTGGGAGGCGGTAAAAATTCTTTTTGATGTATTACGAAAACGAGGGTACTCAAGGTCATTTTTGAGATATTGTCTCAAGTCCTTTGAGGACCAAAAACCAAGGATTGAGAAGGAATTTATTCCTTTAATTACGACATATTCATCTATGAGTGCCAAATTGAACAATAAATTTAAGCACAATTATCAAACAATTGTGGAAAATCAAGGCTTGTTGGCAAATTTTCAAGTCATATCAGCATATAGGAGAAACAAAAATCTTAGGGATTACTTGGTAAGGGCAAAATTGCAAAAAATACAACGGACGGTAAGAAGAACTGTTATCCTTAAGAATTTTGTTAGACTAACATATGTACAGAACAAAGTCAACAAACGAATTTTTGAACTCAAACAATCCTTCAACCCACAGACTTTTAATTGTGTGTATATTATATTTTGTAGTGAATGTGGGAAACAATATATAGGGGAAACAAAACATTCAATATCAATGAGAATGATGCAACATAGATATAACATTCGGAACAAAAAAGAGACAAATACCCCTCTAATTCGGCATTTTATTTTACATGGTCTGCAATCTCTCAGGATCGCTGGCATACAGAGCAACTTTTCTTGGTCGGACAAGGACAGGAAGAAAAAGGAGAGGACTTGGATTTATTTACTGGACACGAAGGAACCGGTAGGCTTAAATTTGAAGTGTAATTGACTTTTTCAAGTTTTAATTATTGTGGTGATTTTGTTCTGATCCCGGATTGGGATGCCTAATCCTAGTGATGGGATCAGTGCCTTATCTCAAAATTGGACGCCTAAACCTAACCTTGGTTTTATTTCCTAAACCTAACCTTGGCCTTATTGCCTAAACCTAAAGTTGATCTTCCTATTGTCCTTCGTCGTTCCCTCCTTTTGTCCTTAAAAAATTGGCCCTTACCCAAATTGTTTACCCTAACCACAACCGTTTCTAACCCTTGCCCCAAATAAATAAATAAATTAATTAATTAATAAATATAATTCATACATAGTTAATTAGAAGATGAAAGGTAGATTGATTAATAATTAAAAAACAATTTGGCTAAAACACAATACTACTTTAAATATTAATTGGCTAAAAAACAACACTACAATAAATATTAATGAGTTAAAAAACAATTCATGTTAAGGTTAAAAATTTAATGTATTAAAAAGGAAGTTAACATAGTTAAAACAGAGTTATTTCATTGTTATGTTTCTTTAAAAATAAAGAACAGGTTAAAAACAAGGTGGTTGTGGGAGGGTATAAATAGAAGGGACTTTAAGAGCTGGCTCACTTTGCCTTTGTCTAGCGACCTGATAACATCTCTTGTAGAGCAGTAGCAGTTTTTTTGTTGTGTGCCTTGGCCTGAAGAAGACCCTTTCAGGGTCGAAACGTTGCCGTTGCGGCACACAATTATTATTTAAAACAAGTTGATTTTATTTTATTTCATTTTTTATTAAAAACAGTTTATTTCATTTTATTTTATACATTTTAATTCATATCTTTTTTATAAATAAGAAATTCATATTATTACATATATAACAAAGGCAAAACTAGCAATTAAAAAATAAATAAATAAATACAGTAAAAAAAGACCCAATATGGGTCCTTGGGAGAACAGGGACGATGGGTGGACTGTGGTGCGTTATGGCAGAGAGCGCCAGCGCTCCCGCCGACGCAACCAAGAACAGGGTCGCGGTTTTGGCCGAGGGATGGACCGAGCACCGCCTGCCCCTTCTGGGGGGCGGGATCGTAACCCCTTGCCTAACCGGCCAGTGCCTCCCTTTGGTTCATACCGCTACCCCCAGCCCCAACTTCGTTCCTACGCATCAGTTGTACGCGGGGGGAACCCCAGATCAGGGCAGAGGTTTTTTCCTGCTCAACCTAGAGTGGTGGAACAGGTCAGACAGCAACCAACTGACCCGTCCTTTGGTAAACTTGTGCGTAAGTTGCACACAGTGATCAAGATGGTACATCATCTTCAAAATGTGGCCCCCAAACCAGATAAACCACAGCCACGCATGATTTCCCGCATGGTAGAGGTTTTGGCCTCGATGATTAAACCTGCGTCCCCTACCGCGGAGACGGTTGCTTTCATTAGGGGAAACGCAGACAATTGGGGTTACAATACCCTACTCATTCTTGAGGAACATTACAAGACAGGTCTTGATGCTATGTTGGAGGACCTGGAAAAGGATTTGGTCTCAGATTGGAGACCGGCGTTTGAGGTGGCCAAACGCTGGGCCCGCAAGAACTTGACCCGCATAACCCAGGATGCTCTGGACCATGCGGAGGCTTTGATCACGTCCAGATCGGGGACGGACAAAGATTCTGGCCCACAACATGGGACAACAGTACAACAAGATATGACTAACATTCAGACTCAACAAACAACTCGAGACGCACAACAACAGACATCAGCACCACAGAACACACCTGTATCACAGGAACATGATACACGCCAGGCTCCTACTAGTCATACGGTGGCTACTATGACAGAGGAGGTTACAGGGGTGGAATCCACATCTCAGGCTCCACAGGTGGAACAACCTAAAGAATGTGGAGAGCCACTCAGGGGAAAAGACTCTAACAACTGTGTTGTTAGGGAGGATAGTGGCCTCCTGGAGCTTCAGGATTATGTTGAGGACTCCCAAACAGGGGGACAACAAGCCCAGAATTCCAGTTGGGGTTCTGGAAGGTGGTTGCTGGATGAGGAGATCCAAGAAGACCTGACAGGGAGCCCTGTGTTGGCGCCTGCCTTCAGATCTCTCTCGCAAAGGCCCCAAGTGGCCCAGCATGAGACTGTACAAGTCCATGCGACAGAGGACTCTTTTCAGGATAAGTCCTTAGATGATGATGGGGGGGATCTTACATCTACACCACAACCACATCTTTTTAAGGTGGTGCGACACATTAAAACAGGACGCAAAATGGTGGACTGGGGTCTGAGCGTGCGGAAGAGATGGCTCATTATAGGGGACTCCAACCTTTCTAGGATTAAGGGATATTCAATTCCCGACCTACAGGTTGAGAGTTTTCCTGGAGCTAACTTCAGGCATGCTCAGGCATTAATGGCCAAATCCCTTAGCTATGTTTCCGTGGAGAAAGTGATTTTGTCCTTTGGTCTCAACTGTAGAGGACAGAGAGCCAAGGAGACTTCGGTCAAACAAATGCAAGGGGCAGTTAGGACTGCCAAACGACAGTTCCCATATGCTGAGATTTGGGTACCGGTGATTAATTATTCTGTGTTCTTGTCCCATGGGGAACAGGCTACCTTGCAAACCCTGAATGCTCACATTATAAGGAACATGTCGTTCATCCCGGCCCTCAGCGGCACGCAGTTTCTTACAGAAAAGGACCATGTGCATTGGACTAGGGGGACGGCCCGGGCAATGTTGGAGCATTGGGTTTCTTATTTAAACTTAGATGCCCCATAAGCCTCGCGGAGGAGGGGGAAAGTGGGTTTCGACCCCTTGTCTCTCAGAATGTGATTGTTTTGGCTGAAAATTTCAGCCTTTCGGAGGCACAGTGGCACCTTTTGAACCGTGGGTTGACCTTTGTCCCCACTATTGGTTTGAATAAAAATCAGAAAGTCCAACTCCTATTGGATATCCAAAATTATCATAGGAGACTGAGATTGGCGGCATATTTTGGTAACAATCGAAAAAGGAAAATACCGCAATTTACAGCTACCTCCAATTGGATACCCCCACAACATAAATTGCCCCCCGAAATTAATTTTTTGATTAAAAAAGATCTAAAAGATTTTAATAAATATTTCAAATCATTGAAGGAAAAAACAAATTTATCGGATGCAGAGGAGGAGGCATTACAGGAATTGATTCAGAATAAAAATATTGTGATCAAACCGGCGGATAAAGGTAGCGCGGTGGTGATTTTAGGAAGGGATCAATACATATTGGAGGCTAATCGCCAATTACAGGATCAAAAATATTACATTAAATTGACAGAACCAATTTATTTAAAAACGGTGCCTAGGGTACACCAAATATTGGATAGTCTGTATAATGGGAAATTCATTAATAAAAAACAACGACTGTATTTAAAAGGGGATATTGAACCCAGACCACGGAAATTTTATATCCTTCCCAAGATCCACAAACCACCAGATAAATGGACGGTACCCCATAAAGTGCCCCCGGGGAGGCCCATAGTCTCGGATTGTGGTAGTGAGACTTACCAAACTGCTGAGTTTATTGATCATTTTTTGAATCCCCTTTCCGTCAAACACCCATCATATATAAAAGATACATATCATTTCATTGGAGTTATCAAAAATTTAAAAATTCCTGCAAATTCATTGTTTTTTACGATTGATATTGACAGCCTATATACTAATATTGATACTGTATCAGGTCTACGAGCAGTTAAAAACATTTTTCAAAAATATCCAGATAAAAATAGGCCTGATAAGGAAATATTGGAATTATTGGAAATTAATTTAACCAAGAATGATTTTGAATTCAATGGGGAATATTATTTGCAAATTAAAGGAACCGCTATGGGTAAAAGATTCGCCCCAGCTTATGCAAATATTTTTATGGCGGATTGGGAGGAGAAGGCTTTGGCCAAATGCGACAAAAAGCCTCTCGAATATTTTCGTTATTTGGATGATATATTTGGCATTTGGATTGAATCCAAGGAAGATTTTCTGCATTTTATTAAAGTTTTGGACACTCATGACCCCTCCATTAGATTAAAATATGTGGTTCAGGATCGGTCAATTGATTTTTTGGATACAACAATATACAAAGGAACAACATTTCATCAGGAACATAAATTAGACATTAAGGTTTTTTTCAAAGAAACAGATACTCATGCCTTATTGTTTAAAACAAGTTTTCACCCCAAACATACTTACAAAGGGTTAATTAAGTCACAGCTCATCAGATTCAAACGAATCTGTACCCAGGATAAGGATTTTTGGGAGGCGGTAAAAATTCTTTTTGATGTATTACGAAAACGAGGGTACTCAAGGTCATTTTTGAGATATTGTCTCAAGTCCTTTGAGGACCAAAAACCAAGGATTGAGAAGGAATTTATTCCTTTAATTACGACATATTCATCTATGAGTGCCAAATTGAACAATAAATTTAAGCACAATTATCAAACAATTGTGGAAAATCAAGGCTTGTTGGCAAATTTTCAAGTCATATCAGCATATAGGAGAAACAAAAATCTTAGGGATTACTTGGTAAGGGCAAAATTGCAAAAAATACAACGGACGGTAAGAAGAACTGTTATCCTTAAGAATTTTGTTAGACTAACATATGTACAGAACAAAGTCAACAAACGAATTTTTGAACTCAAACAATCCTTCAACCCACAGACTTTTAATTGTGTGTATATTATATTTTGTAGTGAATGTGGGAAACAATATATAGGGGAAACAAAACATTCAATATCAATGAGAATGATGCAACATAGATATAACATTCGGAACAAAAAAGAGACAAATACCCCTCTAATTCGGCATTTTATTTTACATGGTCTGCAATCTCTCAGGATCGCTGGCATACAGAGCAACTTTTCTTGGTCGGACAAGGACAGGAAGAAAAAGGAGAGGACTTGGATTTATTTACTGGACACGAAGGAACCGGTAGGCTTAAATTTGAAGTGTAATTGACTTTTTCAAGTTTTAATTATTGTGGTGATTTTGTTCTGATCCCGGATTGGGATGCCTAATCCTAGTGATGGGATCAGTGCCTTATCTCAAAATTGGACGCCTAAACCTAACCTTGGTTTTATTTCCTAAACCTAACCTTGGCCTTATTGCCTAAACCTAAAGTTGATCTTCCTATTGTCCTTCGTCGTTCCCTCCTTTTGTCCTTAAAAAATTGGCCCTTACCCAAATTGTTTACCCTAACCACAACCGTTTCTAACCCTTGCCCCAAATAAATAAATAAATTAATTAATTAATAAATATAATTCATACATAGTTAATTAGAAGATGAAAGGTAGATTGATTAATAATTAAAAAACAATTTGGCTAAAACACAATACTACTTTAAATATTAATTGGCTAAAAAACAACACTACAATAAATATTAATGAGTTAAAAAACAATTCATGTTAAGGTTAAAAATTTAATGTATTAAAAAGGAAGTTAACATAGTTAAAACAGAGTTATTTCATTGTTATGTTTCTTTAAAAATAAAGAACAGGTTAAAAACAAGGTGGTTGTGGGAGGGTATAAATAGAAGGGACTTTAAGAGCTGGCTCACTTTGCCTTTGTCTAGCGACCTGATAACATCTCTTGTAGAGCAGTAGCAGTTTTTTTGTTGTGTGCCTTGGCCTGAAGAAGACCCTTTCAGGGTCGAAACGTTGCCGTTGCGGCACACAATTATTATTTAAAACAAGTTGATTTTATTTTATTTCATTTTTTATTAAAAACAGTTTATTTCATTTTATTTTATACATTTTAATTCATATCTTTTTTATAAATAAGAAATTCATATTATTACATATATAACAAAGGCAAAACTAGCAATTAAAAAATAAATAAATAAATACAGTAAAAAAAGACCCAATATGGGTCCTTGGGAGAACAGGGACGATGGGTGGACTGTGGTGCGTTATGGCAGAGAGCGCCAGCGCTCCCGCCGACGCAACCAAGAACAGGGTCGCGGTTTTGGCCGAGGGATGGACCGAGCACCGCCTGCCCCTTCTGGGGGGCGGGATCGTAACCCCTTGCCTAACCGGCCAGTGCCTCCCTTTGGTTCATACCGCTACCCCCAGCCCCAACTTCGTTCCTACGCATCAGTTGTACGCGGGGGGAACCCCAGATCAGGGCAGAGGTTTTTTCCTGCTCAACCTAGAGTGGTGGAACAGGTCAGACAGCAACCAACTGACCCGTCCTTTGGTAAACTTGTGCGTAAGTTGCACACAGTGATCAAGATGGTACATCATCTTCAAAATGTGGCCCCCAAACCAGATAAACCACAGCCACGCATGATTTCCCGCATGGTAGAGGTTTTGGCCTCGATGATTAAACCTGCGTCCCCTACCGCGGAGACGGTTGCTTTCATTAGGGGAAACGCAGACAATTGGGGTTACAATACCCTACTCATTCTTGAGGAACATTACAAGACAGGTCTTGATGCTATGTTGGAGGACCTGGAAAAGGATTTGGTCTCAGATTGGAGACCGGCGTTTGAGGTGGCCAAACGCTGGGCCCGCAAGAACTTGACCCGCATAACCCAGGATGCTCTGGACCATGCGGAGGCTTTGATCACGTCCAGATCGGGGACGGACAAAGATTCTGGCCCACAACATGGGACAACAGTACAACAAGATATGACTAACATTCAGACTCAACAAACAACTCGAGACGCACAACAACAGACATCAGCACCACAGAACACACCTGTATCACAGGAACATGATACACGCCAGGCTCCTACTAGTCATACGGTGGCTACTATGACAGAGGAGGTTACAGGGGTGGAATCCACATCTCAGGCTCCACAGGTGGAACAACCTAAAGAATGTGGAGAGCCACTCAGGGGAAAAGACTCTAACAACTGTGTTGTTAGGGAGGATAGTGGCCTCCTGGAGCTTCAGGATTATGTTGAGGACTCCCAAACAGGGGGACAACAAGCCCAGAATTCCAGTTGGGGTTCTGGAAGGTGGTTGCTGGATGAGGAGATCCAAGAAGACCTGACAGGGAGCCCTGTGTTGGCGCCTGCCTTCAGATCTCTCTCGCAAAGGCCCCAAGTGGCCCAGCATGAGACTGTACAAGTCCATGCGACAGAGGACTCTTTTCAGGATAAGTCCTTAGATGATGATGGGGGGGATCTTACATCTACACCACAACCACATCTTTTTAAGGTGGTGCGACACATTAAAACAGGACGCAAAATGGTGGACTGGGGTCTGAGCGTGCGGAAGAGATGGCTCATTATAGGGGACTCCAACCTTTCTAGGATTAAGGGATATTCAATTCCCGACCTACAGGTTGAGAGTTTTCCTGGAGCTAACTTCAGGCATGCTCAGGCATTAATGGCCAAATCCCTTAGCTATGTTTCCGTGGAGAAAGTGATTTTGTCCTTTGGTCTCAACTGTAGAGGACAGAGAGCCAAGGAGACTTCGGTCAAACAAATGCAAGGGGCAGTTAGGACTGCCAAACGACAGTTCCCATATGCTGAGATTTGGGTACCGGTGATTAATTATTCTGTGTTCTTGTCCCATGGGGAACAGGCTACCTTGCAAACCCTGAATGCTCACATTATAAGGAACATGTCGTTCATCCCGGCCCTCAGCGGCACGCAGTTTCTTACAGAAAAGGACCATGTGCATTGGACTAGGGGGACGGCCCGGGCAATGTTGGAGCATTGGGTTTCTTATTTAAACTTAGATGCCCCATAAGCCTCGCGGAGGAGGGGGAAAGTGGGTTTCGACCCCTTGTCTCTCAGAATGTGATTGTTTTGGCTGAAAATTTCAGCCTTTCGGAGGCACAGTGGCACCTTTTGAACCGTGGGTTGACCTTTGTCCCCACTATTGGTTTGAATAAAAATCAGAAAGTCCAACTCCTATTGGATATCCAAAATTATCATAGGAGACTGAGATTGGCGGCATATTTTGGTAACAATCGAAAAAGGAAAATACCGCAATTTACAGCTACCTCCAATTGGATACCCCCACAACATAAATTGCCCCCCGAAATTAATTTTTTGATTAAAAAAGATCTAAAAGATTTTAATAAATATTTCAAATCATTGAAGGAAAAAACAAATTTATCGGATGCAGAGGAGGAGGCATTACAGGAATTGATTCAGAATAAAAATATTGTGATCAAACCGGCGGATAAAGGTAGCGCGGTGGTGATTTTAGGAAGGGATCAATACATATTGGAGGCTAATCGCCAATTACAGGATCAAAAATATTACATTAAATTGACAGAACCAATTTATTTAAAAACGGTGCCTAGGGTACACCAAATATTGGATAGTCTGTATAATGGGAAATTCATTAATAAAAAACAACGACTGTATTTAAAAGGGGATATTGAACCCAGACCACGGAAATTTTATATCCTTCCCAAGATCCACAAACCACCAGATAAATGGACGGTACCCCATAAAGTGCCCCCGGGGAGGCCCATAGTCTCGGATTGTGGTAGTGAGACTTACCAAACTGCTGAGTTTATTGATCATTTTTTGAATCCCCTTTCCGTCAAACACCCATCATATATAAAAGATACATATCATTTCATTGGAGTTATCAAAAATTTAAAAATTCCTGCAAATTCATTGTTTTTTACGATTGATATTGACAGCCTATATACTAATATTGATACTGTATCAGGTCTACGAGCAGTTAAAAACATTTTTCAAAAATATCCAGATAAAAATAGGCCTGATAAGGAAATATTGGAATTATTGGAAATTAATTTAACCAAGAATGATTTTGAATTCAATGGGGAATATTATTTGCAAATTAAAGGAACCGCTATGGGTAAAAGATTCGCCCCAGCTTATGCAAATATTTTTATGGCGGATTGGGAGGAGAAGGCTTTGGCCAAATGCGACAAAAAGCCTCTCGAATATTTTCGTTATTTGGATGATATATTTGGCATTTGGATTGAATCCAAGGAAGATTTTCTGCATTTTATTAAAGTTTTGGACACTCATGACCCCTCCATTAGATTAAAATATGTGGTTCAGGATCGGTCAATTGATTTTTTGGATACAACAATATACAAAGGAACAACATTTCATCAGGAACATAAATTAGACATTAAGGTTTTTTTCAAAGAAACAGATACTCATGCCTTATTGTTTAAAACAAGTTTTCACCCCAAACATACTTACAAAGGGTTAATTAAGTCACAGCTCATCAGATTCAAACGAATCTGTACCCAGGATAAGGATTTTTGGGAGGCGGTAAAAATTCTTTTTGATGTATTACGAAAACGAGGGTACTCAAGGTCATTTTTGAGATATTGTCTCAAGTCCTTTGAGGACCAAAAACCAAGGATTGAGAAGGAATTTATTCCTTTAATTACGACATATTCATCTATGAGTGCCAAATTGAACAATAAATTTAAGCACAATTATCAAACAATTGTGGAAAATCAAGGCTTGTTGGCAAATTTTCAAGTCATATCAGCATATAGGAGAAACAAAAATCTTAGGGATTACTTGGTAAGGGCAAAATTGCAAAAAATACAACGGACGGTAAGAAGAACTGTTATCCTTAAGAATTTTGTTAGACTAACATATGTACAGAACAAAGTCAACAAACGAATTTTTGAACTCAAACAATCCTTCAACCCACAGACTTTTAATTGTGTGTATATTATATTTTGTAGTGAATGTGGGAAACAATATATAGGGGAAACAAAACATTCAATATCAATGAGAATGATGCAACATAGATATAACATTCGGAACAAAAAAGAGACAAATACCCCTCTAATTCGGCATTTTATTTTACATGGTCTGCAATCTCTCAGGATCGCTGGCATACAGAGCAACTTTTCTTGGTCGGACAAGGACAGGAAGAAAAAGGAGAGGACTTGGATTTATTTACTGGACACGAAGGAACCGGTAGGCTTAAATTTGAAGTGTAATTGACTTTTTCAAGTTTTAATTATTGTGGTGATTTTGTTCTGATCCCGGATTGGGATGCCTAATCCTAGTGATGGGATCAGTGCCTTATCTCAAAATTGGACGCCTAAACCTAACCTTGGTTTTATTTCCTAAACCTAACCTTGGCCTTATTGCCTAAACCTAAAGTTGATCTTCCTATTGTCCTTCGTCGTTCCCTCCTTTTGTCCTTAAAAAATTGGCCCTTACCCAAATTGTTTACCCTAACCACAACCGTTTCTAACCCTTGCCCCAAATAAATAAATAAATTAATTAATTAATAAATATAATTCATACATAGTTAATTAGAAGATGAAAGGTAGATTGATTAATAATTAAAAAACAATTTGGCTAAAACACAATACTACTTTAAATATTAATTGGCTAAAAAACAACACTACAATAAATATTAATGAGTTAAAAAACAATTCATGTTAAGGTTAAAAATTTAATGTATTAAAAAGGAAGTTAACATAGTTAAAACAGAGTTATTTCATTGTTATGTTTCTTTAAAAATAAAGAACAGGTTAAAAACAAGGTGGTTGTGGGAGGGTATAAATAGAAGGGACTTTAAGAGCTGGCTCACTTTGCCTTTGTCTAGCGACCTGATAACATCTCTTGTAGAGCAGTAGCAGTTTTTTTGTTGTGTGCCTTGGCCTGAAGAAGACCCTTTCAGGGTCGAAACGTTGCCGTTGCGGCACACAATTATTATTTAAAACAAGTTGATTTTATTTTATTTCATTTTTTATTAAAAACAGTTTATTTCATTTTATTTTATACATTTTAATTCATATCTTTTTTATAAATAAGAAATTCATATTATTACATATATAACAAAGGCAAAACTAGCAATTAAAAAATAAATAAATAAATACAGTAAAAAAAGACCCAATATGGGTCCTTGGGAGAACAGGGACGATGGGTGGACTGTGGTGCGTTATGGCAGAGAGCGCCAGCGCTCCCGCCGACGCAACCAAGAACAGGGTCGCGGTTTTGGCCGAGGGATGGACCGAGCACCGCCTGCCCCTTCTGGGGGGCGGGATCGTAACCCCTTGCCTAACCCCCTAACAGTATGGCGGGAGGATGGACAGCGCACCAGTCTTCCCCTTTTGGGGAAGGGCTCAGTCCCTTTTACCTAACCCCTAACCCCTAACCCTAACCCTAACCCTAAGGACGATTTTGGCACAGAATTCTGTGATAATCACAACATTTTAGGCCTCAGATGGGAAGTTTTTTATTTAATAAAAAGCATAATTTCATTCCAGACCAATCAGGTAGGAATAATACAACTTGTAGTATAAAAATGCATAATTATTGACACAGCAAAATTTATACAGTGTTTTTATGAAGGATAAATTTATCCTCATGAAGGAATTGTTTACAGAATTTGATTATTATTATGGCATTCTGGGCCTCAGGTGGCTAATGTTTTACGATTGCTGGTATAGGAAAGGAACAGTCATGTTACATTATTTATGAAAAACTAATTTAGTACTGTTTCATGAATACGACGTACTGACGGCCGATGGCCAGTGCACTAACCCCAGTCAAATGATAAAAGCAAAACAGAGCCTATATAAGGCAGAAGCTCTACAGGGAGCTCACTTTTCATTTGTTTAAGGTCATATTAGGCAGCTCAGTTTTTTGTGTGCCATTCAGACCTGAGGAAGACCTAGAGTAGGTAGAAACGTTGTCTTTTTTTATAGTTTAGTTGTTTACAAACAGTTTATTTACAACAACAATTTTAATTTACACAAATTTACAAAAAATATAAACAAACAAAACAATGTTGTTGACACACATCCATGGGTTCTTTGGAGGATGAGTGGACGTTGGTCTGGAATGGCAAGAGGCACCAGCAGAACCGCAATCCCTTTTGGGACCAGGGTTATGGATAAGTCCAAAGGTTGGATGGAGAGTGCACTGCCCGTCCCTCGGAGGACGGAGGTTTATTTCTCCTATCCGAACCCTGAACCAAAATGAGTTTGACACTCCTGCCATAGACGTTCCTCATATTTCTGAAACTTTGACAGATCAATCAGAATCTGATTTGACACTGGAAGAAATTCTAGGTACAATTGAAAATATGAAATCAGGAAAAGCAGCAGGTCCTTATGGGATCCCTATGAAGATATATAAGATGTTTAAAGAAAAATTGTGCAAACCACTTTTTGAAATATTTACAGAATCACTCGAAAATTCTTCCAGCCTCTTCGAGAGGAGCTTTGATTTTCTTACTTCCAAAGCCTGGGAAACCTAATAATAAATGTGAAAATCTGTGTCTAATTAGTCTCTTAAACTCAGACACCAAGAAACTTTGTAAAGTTTTGGCTAGGAGGCTAGAAGACAATCCCCAGCATACTTGAATGAGACCAAAATAGATTTATTCAGGGCTGACAAGGCTTCCATAATGTTAGGAAGGTACTAAATATTATATACCAACACAAGGGGGCACCAGATACAGCACTTCTCTTCCTTGATGCAGAACAGGCCTTTGATAGGGTTGAGTGGCATTAACTCTCTGACGTTCTTAACCGATTCGGATGTGGTGAGACTTTCTGCAAGTGGGTAGGAATACTTTATAGTAGCACTACTGCTGAGATTCTTACCAACAATATCTCAGATCCCATAATATTAACTACAAGCTGATGCTCCACTTTAGTTATTTTAGAAACTGAACCCTTTGCAATAGATTTACATTCACATAATGAAATATCTTAGATTGTACTTGAGCACCTGGAACATAAAATTGCAGTTTGCAAATGATATTATTTTGTTTTTGAGTCATCTGCAAAAATCTATTCCTGCTCTGTTAAACCTAACTGAAACCTATGTAAGAATTTAAGTTATAAAATTAATAAATCTAAATTATGCTGTTAAATGAAGAGGAGAGAAGTAATCTAGGTCAGAGATTTCTTTACATACCTAGGAATAAAATTAATACCTGATATACATGATATTGTTAAACTAAACTATGATTCTACTATAGAACTGATTACTAAGTCGCTGGACCATTGGCGTTATCTACCAGTCTCGCTTATTGACAGAATTAATATTCTGAAAATGAATATTATTCCAAAATTTCTATATTTATTTCAGAATATTCCTCTACATCACCACCAAACCTATTTTCAAAACTAAAAATGTTATTCACTAACTTTATATGTTCTAATTGACGGTCCAGACCTCGCTTATCTCTGTTATATCTACCATATGGGGGCCATGTTGCCCCAATCTTCTGTGGTACTATTGGGTGGCCCCACTGTGAACCATTACATTTTATTTGCAGATGCGAAGACACTTAGAAAACAAATGGCCAATATTTGGTTAGACCTCGAATTGGTCAGTGGTTGACAGAAATGTCCTGCTGCCTTTCAATAGAAAAGATGACATATTTTTAAGGGGAAAAAAACCTTTTCAAAGAAATCTGGGGGCTGTTTATGTACTTTACTGATAATAGTGATTTAAAAGATGTACTTGTTCCAATAGAAGAGAAACAGGACAGACAGAAGGACTTTAAGAAGAGAGAAATAGAGAAACGTGCTCTATGTGGACTTTTTGTTGCTCATGTTTTTTTTTTGGGGGGGGGGGGGGGGGTCATACTATATATTTGGTTGCTTTTATTGTTTTTCTTCCTTTTGTCTGTTTGTTTGCTTGTTTTTGCTTTTCTTTTTTCTTTTCTTAAATTTATTATTATTACTATGTTTGTTGCAGTGTTTGTACTAACTGACTTTTGCTCTTCCTTTACTACTTTTATATAAAGTTTTTTATTATAATCTACCAGTGTAACCAACTAATCCTGGGAGCTGGGAAGGCTGGGAAGATACAGAACAATGCACATGTGACTTGTGCCTGTATTGTTATACCTCTACACTGCTATTGTATCCTTAAATTGAAAAAAGCAATTATATATGTACGTGTGTGTGTATATATATATATATATATATATATATAAATATATACATATATATATATATATATATACATATATATACATATATATATATATATATATATATATATATATATATATATGTATGTATGACCAACCTCTGGATGGACTTTGAAAATCCCAACAGGACTGAGAATGTGTCACTTGTCATGTTTGTGGGGGAGGGGGAGGGGGTGAGGCTGAGGGAGAATCAGGGGTTGCTTGTTGTTCCCTCGATCATGCCAGCAGACGTCCAGCAGGGGACAGACTTTCCCCTGGACATCCAGCCTGAAGCTGTAGATGAAGCCCAACTCCTCAGGACTGTCCACGTTATAGAAGGTCAGGGTTCTACCCTCGTAGTCCAGGAAGAGTCCCAGCCGGCGGGGGGGAGATGACACTGGCAGAACCACCCGCGGGGACATGAAGGCTTCATAAACGCCATCCTTCAGTCCGATCAACCACACGCCGCTCTCTGGATTCTTCACCAGCTTGGCCTTACGATTGGTCGTCCCTTTGATCAACCCAAGACGCCATTTAGGTTTGTTCCCCACCTCAACCTGGACAGGAAGAAGAAGACACTATAAATAACAATACGGACCTATCTGTCTATCTGTCTGTCTGTGCATTTGTCTTTTACCTCCCAGTAGTGTTTTCCAGAGGAAAAGCCTCGGTTAGCCAGAACACAGTAACTGTAACTGAACCTCTCTGGATTATCAGGGAGCCTCCGCAGCAGAGCTCCACATGACACCACCGTGTCCCCACGACGAAGCTCCAGCATCGGGTGAGCTGTCTGAGGATCCAGCCTCAATGGCTCCAGAGCTGGAGGAAGAAAACATGTTAGACAGACACAGACAAACAGAAACAGACAAAGAGACAGACAGGTGTACCTGGCAGGACTTTTCTCTGTAATCTTTTCCACACTGAGAGTTTGATGTCGTTGTGGTTGAAACCTGGTTTGAAGTTCAGAGAGCTGAAGATTCTCTCGTCCTTCTGCTGCTGAACCTCCCTGAACCTGAGGAACAGCTTCATCACTGAACGGCCATTAAAATTCATTTCATTTCATTAATTCATTGACAACATATTGAGACCTTTGTTACCTTGGAGCTATTGATCCATACTTCTGTGAAAAAGAAAAAAAAATATTGATCAGTAATATCAATAATTGATCAGGACATGGTTTTTGATTGTTGATATTGGTGTATTTAGAACATTGATGTTGGAGTTCTTTCTGATTTTTCATGCCAATATTGGAGCTCTTGATATTTTGGATCATACTGGACTTACCATGATGAAATCAAGGTGTCCCTCGTTGCTCAGGTCCTGCAGGGTGTTCTGGGCTTCCTGAAGCCGGTTCAGATTCTGGTTTAACTGATCCGTCTGGTTCTGGAGGGACGAAATGAGGACGGCGGCCGAGGCCTCCACCTGCTGCATAAACCCTGCCTCCTCCACCTCCAGGTAGCGCCGCAGTTCACCAAACTCCTTCCGTACCACCCACTTTAACACATCAGACTCGTTCTGATTGCACAGAGAGCAGCAGCAGGTTGTCACCTCGTATTGGCCGACAGACTCAGAACTGAAGTTAGTCTCATTAGAAACTCATCATGACGTTGTTTATCAAACACTGTGATCAGTAAGTCGAGGTATACCTGCATTATTCATTCAGAACACACAACAATCATTGATACAGTGCAGCTGACTTGTGCGTCTTTTTTGTGGGCAGGTCGCATCCGGAGGAAAGACAACTGCATAAACACGTTAACGGAAAAAGAAGCTCGCAGACCAAGTAACAGAAACTAAGAAGGTTAATTGTCTTGTTTCTCAACAATGTGTGAAGAAAATCTGAGCCCTTCTGAATCTGTTGAGTGTCTCACTCTGCAGCAGCAACCAATGAGAACAGTCCGGTCGCCCCGTACACGGCCGCTCGATGGATGGACGAGCTTTACAGCTGCCAGAGGGTTGGACGACCGAATGACTATATCGACCATTTGCTGACTTTATGTCTGTTTGAAGGGTGATTTTAGTCATTTTGTTTTGTTAATTTAACAATATGAAGGTGAGACACCGACTGAGCTGCAGGAGCGAGAGGAAGGCAGTGTTGGTGTGAAAACATCTGGCTCTATAGGCCGACACTGAATTAAGGATTTACTTTAGCCTGTCCAAACACTGAAAACAAAGTGTATTTTACAGAGTTATGTGACATCACACCTACCTCACTCAGTGATTGGACAGCTGTTTGGAGGCTGTTTTCACTCTTCACACAATATTTTCTGTCACTTTTCATGTGAACAATGTACAATAATATAAATTACACAATGAATACAATGGACATCTTCCAGTTCTGAGCATGAGGAGGTTCTTTCAGGTTCCTAAAAAATCTAATGATTGTTTGTCAACAACTGATGATTCAAATACAACAAGAACAGAAAATCACCTACAGTGATCCTCGATTTGTTGTTCGCCATTTTACAGATCTGATCCTCCAGTTTACGCTTCTGCTGCTGGAACTCTGTCATCAGACAAGAAATGTCCTCCTGAGACAGACAGGCAGACAGGCAGACAGGCAGACAGACAGACAGGCAGGCAGGCAGGCAGGCAGGCAGGCAGGCAGACAGGCAGGCAGACAGACAGACAGACAGACAGACAGGCAGGCAGGCAGGCAGGCAGGCAGGCAGGCAGACAGGCAGGCAGGCAGGCAGGCAGGCAGACAGACAGGCAGACAGGCAGACAGACAGGCAGACAGACAGACAGACAGACAGACAGGCAGGCAGGCAGACAGGCAGACAGGCAGACAGACAGGCAGGCAGGCAGGTAGACAGACAGACAGACAGACAGACAGGCAGGCAGGCAGGCAGGCAGACAGACAGGCAGACAGACAGACAGGCAGACAGGCAGGCAGACAGACAGACAGGCAGACAGACAGGCAGACAGGCAGACAGACAGGCAGACAGACAGACAGACAGGCAGACAGACAGGCAGACAGGCAGACAGGCAGACAGGCAGACAGACAGACAGGCAGGCAGGCAGGCAGGCAGGCAGACAGACAGGCAGACAGACAGACAGACAGACAGACAGACAGACAGGTATCATCATTATCATTAGGAGCTTAATTGATTTGAAAGTTTATCACATCCATCATGTCCCGCCTCTTCATGAACATGTGACTTTGCTGGAAATTCAAAGATATTTGTTTTGTGTGGAAACTAAAGTGTTTGGTGATACGAGGTGAGTTAATGGCTGCTTATCTACACTGAGCAAACAACAACCAACTGTTTTACTTCAAATACAAACTCAAGATAAAAACAGCATATTTATGAAAAATAACCATCAGGATAGTTTGTATGTATAGAAAACTGACTTTATTTAAAGGTGAAACACTGACAGCTACTGTGTAAAATTAATACTGCAGCTCAAATAATGAAGTGAGCAAAAGATGAGCTTCACATCATGATCAGCTGTAACTCTGTCTGTAACTGTCAGTTGGTTTAAAGTTCAGTCTGTCTTGAAAACAAAAAGCCCACTGTTCTGAAAATACACTCTGTCTTACTGTCTCCTCCATCTTAAAGATTATTAGGGATTTATTATGACTCATAAAAAGACAATACCTTTTTCAGCTAGTATTAATATTAGCTTCTTGTGAAGTGAATAAACATGAAAGGAGACGTGTGGTCAAAACAAAAACAGATGTTCTGCACCTGAATATAAATTACAAAACAGAAGACGCAGACTGAAGTCAGGATTTCAACTGTTGCCTTAATTAATCTTGGATGGCATCACGGTCATTTTATCAATTAGTAAATGTGACTGTAGCTCACAGGAATGATTAGTTACCTTCATGTGACTGTAGACGGCGCTCACAGGTGTGATTTTGTGTCCGCGGTGAGCGCCAATGCTTCCACAGAGGCCACAGATCACTGTCCGTTCATCTTCGCAGTAAAGGCTCAGTGGGTTGTGATGCTGAGGACACGTCTCTGGCTGAGCTCCACCTGAGACACTCACCTCCTGTCAGGAAATAAATCAGGGTCTCAGGATCATTTATTATCATCATACGACACAGGACTGCACAACAAAATCAGTTTCACACACGTAATACAGATAACAAATTTGGAGAAAATTAGGATACAAATATAAAACCAAATAAAATAAAATAAAGCAATCTGCAGTTATTTACATATGAACAATGAGTAGGACTCTAAAATACGGAGTAGGACTCTGTTAAATATGGAGTAGGACTCTAAAATACGGAGTAGGACTCTGTTAAATATGGAGTAGGACTCTAAAATACGGAGTAGGACTCTAAAATATGGAGTAGGACTCTAAAATACGGAGTAGGACTCTGTTAAATATGGAGTAGGACTCTAAAATACGGAGTAGGACTCTAAAATATGGAGTAGGACTCTAAAATACGGAGTAGGACTCTGTTAAATATGGAGTAGGACTCTAAAATACGGAATAGGACTCTGTTAAATATGGAGTAGGACTCTAAAATACGGAGTAGGACTCTGTTAAATATGGAGTAGGACTCTAAAATACGGAGTAGGACTCTAAAATATGGAGTAGGACTCTAAAATACGGAGTAGGACTCTGTTAAATATGGAGTAGGACTCTAAAATACGGAATAGGACTCTGTTAAATATGGAGTAGGACTCTAAAATACGGAGTAGGACTCTAAAATATGGAGTAGGACTCTAAAATACGGAGTAGGACTCTGTTAAATACGGAGTAGGACTCTGTTAAATACGGAGTAGGACTCTAAAATACGGAGTAGGACTCTAAAATATGGAGTAGGACTCTAAAATACGGAGTAGGACTCTGTTAAATACGGAGTAGGACTCTAAAATACGGAGTAGGACTCTAAAATACGGAGTAGGACTCTGTTAAATACGGAGTAGGACTCTAAAATACGGAGTAGGACTCTAAAATACGGAGTAGGACTCTGTTAAATACGGAGTAGGACTCTAAAATATGGAGTAGGACTCTAAAATACGGAGTAGGACTCTGTTAAATACGGAGTAGGACTCTAAAATACGGAGCAGGACTCTAAAATACGGAGTAGGACTCTGTTAAATACGGAGTAGGACTCTGTTAAATACGGAGTAGGACTCTAAAATACGGAGTAGGACTCTAAAATATGGAGTAGGACTCTAAAATACGGAGTAGGACTCTGTAAGATGTTTTTGAAACACAACACAACTGTCTCTGGTTTCCAATTGTTTGTCCAGCCTAAGTCTCTTTTCATCTCTTTCATTTTCCTGACTGGACAGAATCCAAGAGCAGCTTTCAGACTAAGCTGAGTCAGCGTCCTCTCCTCCTGCAGTGGGCAGCTGATCTGATTGGGTGTTGAAAGATGCTGCATGCATTGTTTATCATCTCAGAGTCCGCTGATCTGTAATCCAAACCTCCCGCTTCCTTTCCAAAGCCTGCAACTGAGTCATGTTTACCAAGGAAGCTGAAAAACTAACCGATTAAAGGAGAAATGTAGCTGTCTTTGTGTGAAAATGTGTGTTAATAAAGTTTTAATTATTTGATGTTGAGTTGAATTGGATCAGATTAAATCAGAAAAGCCTTTTTTTCAGATTTGTGTTTGAGAAACATGAGCACAATAAAACCAGTTCAGTATATCCAGGTTATCTGTAATCTGTCCTTGGTTCACAAATCTAACACACTGGTCACATGATGCCAATTATCAACTCAGTAGGTTAGTCGTGGGTTTCTATCCAGTCTGCACACGAGCATCTGACCAATCACAACATAAACAAGAGCAACATATTTTACACAAACAATAATATTAGACAAAATATGAAGTAGGTTGTCATAACATCATAATCCAGACTGAAAACAACACAGCTACATCCAACAGATGCAACAAATCAACCATTGTGAAAATAATAATAATAATGATAATTTATTTTACAGAACTCTTTTCATTTGACATCATTTAAAATGACCATAACATAAAACACACTGAAACAAACAACAACATTAAACAAACACTTCAAGGTGTAAATTAATCTTGTAAAATCATCTCCACCATCAGGGTTAAAGTTTAGGATCAGTTACCATGGTGATGTACCCAAGTAAAAGTGAACCACTGCTGTAGGACTGATAAACAAGAGTCAGGGACAGGTGACCTGATCTCAGGTGTGTTTACCTGCAGAGCTTCGATGATTCGAGCCAAACTGACGTTGAGAGGAGGACTGTCTCCGTCCACAGAACAGCGACACACGGGACACTGCAGCTGACCGAGCATGTCCATTGTCATGGAGCGGACACAGCACCTGCACAGGGGAGGACAGGACAGTTAAGGACAGGTGAAGACAGAGGAAGAGATGTGAAGACAGGACAGGTGTGTCTCATACTTGCAGTAGGAGTGTCCACACTGTAACATGAGTGGTTCAGTGAACACATCGAGACAGACAGGACACTTGAGCTGATCCTCCAGACTCTGACGACGCTCCATGTCCTCACTGTCAGAAACAAACGTCTCTGTGCTCGACTGCGTCTCTATTTATAGACTGAAGGTTTGTTTACTTTGTTCTTTGATGTGATTGGAAGGACAGACAGAGGGGGGGTGGAGTGAGAAGCTGATTGGCACTTTATGTATCAAGTCATTTATAATGTCCTCAAAATATTTCAACAGAAAATCAACATTTAGATGTGCTGACTGAAAAAAAACAAAAAACATTAATGAAATCTGCCTTTTCTTGTCGTCACATGAATGGAGCCGTCGTCGTTGTCGAGTCACAGTCGGACAGTTTGTTTGAGCTCCTGAAAGTTTCTGATAATCTGCTGATAAACCTGAAAGTCACAGGGTCACCTGAGAAACAACAACAGCTCAGACGGAACAGAAGTACTACAGGTGATCTCAGATCTGATCTCAGATCTGAACTGAGCCAACATACACGGCTCCTGATCTAATGACTGTCATCTTTATATTGTTCAACTACAGTTTCTGCAGAACTCAGCTGTCTCTGCACAGCTAAGATCCTTTTGATTCATAAAACACTCAGTGGTGTGAGTCTTGGGAACCCTCAAGAACCCATGATGATGAAGAAAATGAACAATGAAATATTAAGGCTGAGAGACAATTCAAACCGTATAATGACACCATTTACTGTAACTTTGTCTGCAAAAATGTAAACAGGTTAATTTATTCTGATTTTGAGAAGAAACAGTAAAAATAACTACAACTGCAAGTCCAGAAAAGTTTGGACGCTGTTTAAAACTTAATATTAGAACAGAGGACAATGATTTTCAAATTCTTTTTGACCCATATTCAGTTGAATCCAGAACAAAGAACTTTAATGTGTCACAGACTGGCTCAATGGCTGCAACACAAAGGGAGACAGACGCGAGGCGGCAGGCTGAGAACTTAATTTATTTAACCAAAAAATACCCAAAACAACTCAACAAACGTGTAAGAAATCAGGAGATCAGTGGTGCAGTGCAGGTATGGATGCATGTGGATGTGTGTGTGGGAAAACAGCATGCTGGGCTCATGCTGCTGTGGTGTTCGTCCTCTGAGTGCCGGCAGGAGAAACAGAAGAAGAGACCAGACTGCAGGCTTTGGCAGCTATTTAACAGGAAGGAGCACAGCGGGCTCAGGTGTGGCTCAGGTGTGGCCCAGGTGTGGCCCAGGTGTGGCCCATCCCACTAACGACCCTGCTGCAAGACAGAAACAGCAGCAACAGGGGCAGGGAGGAGGGGTCGTCACCCCCCCCCCCCCCATAAAAATGGGGTTCCCCCAGGAAGCCTAGTACAATCCATAAACAAACTAAACACATTACATCCTGCCAATATAATGATTTTTTATAAACTACCCAAAGGTATAATTTACAAGATGTTGCAGTCTTTTACGCCATACTCACCTGTACTGAGGTGATCATCCCACCTCTCCACCCAGCAACCCCGGCGCCTGGAGAAGCAATTTAAGAGTAACAGGAGAAGACAGATGGCAGAGCAGGAAAACACAGTAACATCAAGCGCTAGGTGCTCTCGACAACGCATCCGCCACAATGTTGTCGGAACCTTTAATGTGGCGAATGTCTAGGCAATATGACTGCAAAAACAGGAACCAACGCATCAACCGGCGGTTCGGACAAGTCAAGGAGTTCAAGAACGTTATGGGGTTGTGATCGGTATAAACTGTGAGAGGTACACTAGAGTTGATGTAAACTTCAAAATGTTGCAACGCCCACACAAGAGTGAGGGTTTCCTTCAGTATCACAGAGTAGTTTAGCTGATATGAGTTGAATTTCTTAGAGAAAAAACTCACAGGACGTGCAACACCTTTACCGTCATGTTGGAGCAACACTGTCCCTGCACCGACATCACTCGCATCCGCCTGCAGCTCAAATGGTCGATCCAAACGAGGAGCTGCAAGGACAGGAGGAGAGTAAAAAACAGCTTTGACATTTTCAAAGGCTTGCTGACACGAGGCTGACCACACAAATTTCACTTTCCCCTTCAACAGATCTGTTAGCGGTGCTACAACAGTTGAGAAATTCTTGCAAAAACTGCGATAGTACCCCACCTGACCTAAGAAACGCATGAGCTCCTTAGTCATGGGGGCGGGATACTGTTCAATTGCAGTCACCTTAGACTGTACTGGCTGCACCTGTCCCTGTCCTACTACCTTACCAAGGTAGGTGACAGTGGCCTTGGCAAACTCACACTTCGCTAAATTCACCGTCAGATGTGCATCACGGAGACGACCAAACAGCTGGCGGATGCGGTGGACATGCTCCTGCCAGGTGTCACTGTAAACTACAACATCATCAAGGTAAACCGCACAACCATTCAGACCAGATACAACAAGATTCATCAACCGTTGAAAGGTCGCTGGTAGATTCCGCAGCCCAAAACTCATCACCGAGTAGGAAAACAGGCCAAATGGAGTTATGAAAGCAGAAATCTCTTTAGCTCTTTCTGACAGAGGAACTTGCCAATACCTTTTAAATTTACTGACGAAGGTAGCTGAACCTACCTGATCTACACAGTCTTCAATTGGAGGCAGTGGATAAGCGTCAGGTTTAGTCACACCGTTACCTTACGATAATCTGTACAAAACCTTGGACTTTTATCAGATTTATCCACCAGCAAACAGGGAGAGGCCCAGCTGGATAAAGAGGGTTCAGCAATGTGATTGTTGAGCATGTATTCTATTTCTTTCTCCATCACTTTACGCTTTTCCTCAGACACTCTGTAAAAACGCTGGCGTATAGGCTGCGCGTCACCCACATCAATATCCTGCTCTATCAAATGTGTGCGAGTTGGAATATCATTAAATAAGCAAAGGTAGTCATTGATAAGAGCAGACAACTCAGCAGACAAGTGACCAAACAAAGCCTCCAAATTATGCAACGTTTCAGAATTTTTTAGCCGGCCTCGCAACAGGTTCTCATCAGGCAGAACCACTCCATCATCTTCATGTACAGGCAAGTTAACAGCCGACTGTCTCCTCACAGTGTCCGCCACCAGCACAGGTTTGACAGTCTGCTGTTCACTCCCCTCCCCTTCACAAGACTGTGGCCCGCGTGCATAGTAGGGTTTTAACAAGTTAACATGGCAAAGCTGAGTTTTACGTCTGCGCTCTGGTGTCGATAGCAAATAATTCAGCTCAGAAACCTGCTGCAAAACTGTGAATGGACCATGAAACTTTGCCTGAAATGGAGAACTGACCAGTGGCAATAATGCAAGCACCTGGTCGCCCGGACTAAACTGGCGAATTTCTGCTTTACGATCATAAAGGTACTTCATTTTTGACTGTGAGGCGGCCAATTTTTCCTTAGCCCTTTCCCCAGCCATGTACAACCTATGCCGAAAACCATTTACGTACTTGACCAGGTTTTGAGGAGGTTCAGGCTGTACCAACGAGTCATGCAGCAGAGTCAATGGCCCTCGCACCGTACGCCCAAACACAAGCTCATTGGGGCTAAAACCAGTGCTCTCCTGCACAACTTCTCTGGCAGCTAGCAACAACCACGATAATCCCTCCTCCCAATCCCGACCCAGCTCAACACAATACCCGCGCAACAACGACTTGAGAGTTTAGTGGAACCTCTAAGGCCCCTTGACTCTGAGCATGATATGCAGAAGCCTGATTATGTTTAACCTTAAGTTGCTTCAGAACCTGGGCAAACAAATGTGACAAAAAATTACTGCCTTGGTCACTCTGGATCACTTTTGGGATCCCAAAGATTGAAATAAACTGTGACAATGCTTTGACCACAGACTTGGCAGTAATAGACCGCGACGGATATGCAGCTGGATATCTGGTTGTTTGACACATTACAGTAAGCAAGTAGTTACTCCCAGATTTTGACCGTGGCAAAGGACCAACACAATCAATTATGAGATACTCAAATGGTTGCGTGATCACTGGAATGGGGGACAGCGGAGCTGGCTTAATGGTTTGATTAGGTTTCCCTGTCAGCTGGCATGTATGACATGTCCTGATGTAACTAGCCACATCCCTCTTCACCCGAGGCCAGAAGAAATACCTGAGAAGGTGGTCGTACGTCTTACAGACCCCCAAGTGCCCCAACTGATCGTGTGACGTTCTCAGTACCTCTTCCCGAAATTTGGATGGGACTATAACTTGAAACACAGGCTTACCCACAAAGCTCTCCCCATGTGGCACCCATTTCCTCACCAGCAACCCGTTCTGAAGAAAATACCCGTTCACAGCACTCTTCACATCAACATCTGAAAGCACCATATCAAACAGCTCACTCAGCGTTGGATCAACCCGCTGCTCCGCTGCCAGGTCACTGCAGGAAACAGACAAAAGAGAATCAGGTATGGACACAGTAAAAACCCCACTCTCCTCTGTGCTACTCTGCTCACGCTCAGCTTCACCACGGGTCATAGCCCGCGTAACTGCACAAGCTGTAAAAACACATCATCATCAGGCAACCCAGTCACAGAGGGTGAAGACGTTACCACCGGAGGAGGCGGACCATCAGCCCACACACAACTACCAGCCAGGTCATTCCCCAGGATGACATCCACGCCCCTGATCGGCAGTGCAGGACGCACCCCCATGGTCACCTCACCCTGAACCAGCCCACAGTCAAGCTCCAACTTATGCACCGGAACTGGCAACACATTTAACCCCATTCCCCGCATCAGGATGCAATCACCGGTGTCGGTACTCTGAGAAAAAGGAAGCACAGAACTCACAATGAATGAATTAAAGGCTCCAGTATCCCTCAAAATTTTTACTGGTACCTTGACATCACTGCCCACCAGCGACACATGGCCGTCAGAGACAAAAACCGAAAAGTCAGGCTGCTCCAGCTCACAGTCCACATCAGGCCCCAAATCAGCCTCCACCTGCTCACAAGGGAATGCAACACAAGTAGTTACACAGGGAGGAATGACACATGGAGAGCCAACAAGATTGACTTTACTAACCGGAGCAGCAAGTGCTACCGGCTTAGCAAACGTCCCTTTGCCATTGGATCTAACAGGACATTCAGCTTTCCAATGACCCCTACCTTTACAGTAGTTACAGACCTTACTTGGATCAAACTGTACCTGACTATATGCAGCTCTGTCTAGCTTACCATGGTGTGGACCGGCTTCCTCAACACCCCGTTTAACTGCTGGACGAAGCCTACCACCCCGGTACTGAGTGTCGTCCCAGGCCTTACTCTCACGGTCACCACGGTGTGTCAACACGTACTCATCAGCTAGCGTAGCAGCTTCCGATGCCGTCTTCACTTTATGCTCATTAATGTAAGTGGCAATGCGACTGGGGACAGTTTTTAAACTGCTCCAAAACAACCAAATCACACAATGCAGCATAAGTGCTAACTCCTAGTGAAGTACACCACCGACTAAAATGAGTTGTTAACTCCCTGGCAAACTCAAGGTGTGTTTGCTTACCTGATTTCTCCCACGACCGAAACCTCTGGCAATATGCCTCAGGCACCAACTCATAAGCCTTCAACACTGCAGACTTGACTGACAAATAAACTTTACTCTCAGCCAGACTGAGTGCAGAATATGCTTCCTGTGCCTTACCTGTCATCTGTTACATCAGACCAATCTCTGCTCTCTGCAACACGCTCAAAAAGTGAAAAAAATGTATCCGGGTCACGTTCACAAAATTGAGGAACTAAACGCAGATTACTGGCAATATCAAAAGAACGGGAAGGCCAAGACAACACAACAGGAGCCTGACCCCCAGCACTCTGCAACGTTAACCTGCGCCCCTCTAACTCAAGCCTTTTAATCTCAACCTGTAACAAAAGTAACTCTCGACGCTGCTCAAAAGTTAACTCTGGACTAACCCCAGCTACACTAGAGGCAGATGCACCAACCGTGTCTAAGCCCACGTCAACCGCATGCAACTTAGACTGGAGAACCCCCAATTCCAACAGATTCTCTCGCAGAATGTGCTTCATGTTTTCTTTCGACCGTCTGTCTCCAACCTCCATCTCAAAATGGTCGGCGAGTTTCACTAACTGTTCCCGTGAACAACGCTCCAACAACTCCTCTGAAGGAGATTTCAAAAATTCCTCAACAGTAGCCATGACTGAGGAACACAGATGAAAGAAATCCTACCTGCCCGAATCACACAAACCAAACCTGATGCGCACAACTCTACTACCTGTTACACCAAAAAAACCAGAGCTCAACAGCCCATACACAGCTGAAACACCACTGCAGCTCTGTCCCTCTAACTGCCTAACCAAAAACTAACTAAACTCCCTCCCTAGGCTTCAGGTGTTACTTGTGGTGGGTACTTATGCACTGAAACCCGCAAGCCCGGTGAAGCAACCAACAACTGGCGGCCCCCCCTGCAGCCTGAGACGTGCTCCCGAGACAACTGCTCTCGCCACGTTCACACCACACTAACAAACCCCCCAACGAACCCACAGGGAGCTCGTTCTTAGCCTAACAGAGACAGAACAACAGTGATTTACTTAAACTGTGGACTGGACTGCAGACCTCTGAGCCACAGAACACCAGCATTTAACAGCTCAGCCAACACTTGTTAATTCAACAAACAAACAAACAAACAAACAAACACACAAACAAACACAGACAACTTACCACAATCGCTAGTGCCTCCCCACACCTTTACAAAACAAACGCACAGAACAGGCTACACTGAGTATCAACCTACAGTGAAACTAAGCCACTATACTGGGTCAAACAACTGACGAGCCCCCATCTGTCACAGAAAAAAAATACCCAAAACAACTCAACAAACGTGTAAGAAATCAGGAGATCAGTGGTGTAGTGCAGGTATGGATGCATGTGGATGTGTGTGTGGGAAAACAGCCTGCTGGGCTCATGCTGCTGTGGTGTTCGTCCTCTGAGTGCCGGCAGGAGAAACAGAAGAAGAGACCAGACTGCAGGCTTTGGCAGCTATTTAACAGGAAGGAGCACAGCGGGCTCAGGTGTGGCTCAGGTGTGACCCATCCCACTAACGACCCTGCTGCAAGAGAGAAACAGCAGCAACAGGGGCAGGGAGGAGGGGTCGTCACACATGTTTGTAGTAAATCTGCAGTCATTGTGTTTCATGTTTCTCTCTGTGATCCATCATCTTTTCTTCTGACACTCAGTCAGTGTTTGTGAACTGAGACACTAACTGTTGAAGTTTTAAAGGTCAATTCTGTCTCATTCTTTCTTCATATTCGTCTTCAGCTGATCAACAGTCCACAGTCTCTGTTGTCCTGTTTTGTCCTTCATAATGCACCACACATTTTCAATGGGAGACACGTCTGGACTGCAGGTCCAGGTCTGGACTGCAGGTCCAGGTCAGTCTAGGACCTGAACTCTTTTACTATGAAGACACGCTGTTGGAACACGTCCACAACGTGTCTCTCTGAATCCGTCCAAACATCACAGCTGCTGTCTGTTGAAGTCAGTACTGGGAACAATCTGGATGGTCCTTTTCCTCTTCAGCCCGGAGGACACGACGTCCATGATCAGTGAAAACAGTCTGAAATGACTCGTCAGACCACAGGACACTTTTCCTCTTTGTGTCCGTCCGTCTCAGATGAGCTCTGGTCCAGAGACGTCTGCAGTGTCTCTGGATGTTGTTGATAAATGTCTTTGTCTTTGCAGGGTAGAGTCTGAACTTTAACCTCAGCCTGTGGTTACAGTCTGTAGTCCGTCTGTAGTTGACTGGTCTCTCAGTCTGTCTGGGTTGTTCAGGCTCGTTTGTTGCAGCAGATTAACAGAAAAAAACATTTCTATTGAAATAAACTAACTGACCAGTAAAACTTTTAATTTAATCACATTTGATGCCTTTTTAATATTTTCAGGTTCTTCATGATTTACTGGCCAAACATTCTGACAAAAAGTGTAATTCTTTACAAACATCAGTGTCTCTGAAGTGACTCGATGACTCGATGACTCGATGACTTCATTTATCTCCAACAGGTTCAGGATTTTTGACCAAACTGAAGGATCTGTTGTTAATTTGGATTTTAGGTTTTCTGTAATCGACCTTGTTGAGTGAATTCTTTTATGTGCTGTGTTTTTGTTCTCGATTGATCTGCAGAATAATCAATAGATTATGCTTTAATTTTACTGGTCCGGCCCACTTGAGATCAAACTGGGCTGAATGTGGCCCCTGAACCAAAGGTTTGACACCCCTGATATAACTGATGAGACAGGTACGGCCTATAAATTTACAAAATACATTTAGTAACAGCTAAGAACCTCAGCAGGTATTTTCCCTGATTAAAAGACCAAAAGTTAACGTTGCAGTGCTGATATTGAATTATTGATCTCACAGTTAAACACGAGTGAAGAAAAGATCCATTTCCTGCTTCTGTCTCTGAATGAGGGAAAATAAAAATAAAAAAAATTCTTTTCATTTTATTTTCCTCTCAACACTTCTGTAAATTCAATATATGAAGATACGCAGCACTTTGTCTCAGTGTGGACGTGACGCACATACAGCAGGTCAGCAAGGTGCGTTCAGGTGCTCAGTGTCCTGTTGGCTACAAGACGCCTCTTCATTTTGTTTCTGTCACTCGTTATTCACAACATGCAGTAATTTGCTTAAAATTGGTTTTTCATTTGTGAGCTTTCTTCCGTGGGTCCTGATGATGCACTGATGATGCAGGATGACATCACCAACACCGTCCAATCTTGGCTTGTTTGTAAAAAGTCAATGTGAACACGAACCGCACCAGAACTAAATTGCAGCAACGTTCCTTTTTTTTCTTTTGGTCTGAACCAAATGAACTCTTAGTCTTTTTTTAAACCCGGCTGTAGCGACATGACATCATCAGTCAGTGATTGATGACACATGACCAGACACCATGTGGTTGATTCAGTTTTATTAGTTTTCATTAAAAAGGAAACAAAAACAATGCAGAGACATTAATGAATGTCGGTGACGTCTGAATAAACTACAGATAAAAACTTTAAAACGACAGGAAGCAGGACGACGGCACTCAGCTGGAGGTCACAGGTCATCAGGTGCAGTAGAAACGCCCGGCGTCGACTCGTTGTCTCTTACGACTCTGCTGCTGCTCAAAGAACTGACGGATGTCATCAGGAGTCACCACCTATCAGAGAACAGACAGTCACATGACATCAGAGGTCACTTGATCAGTTAGCTGAACATTTAGGGCGCAGGGTGTGGCCAACGCCACGCGCTACTGGTTGAGGCTCTGACTCTGCCCGTCAGAGTTCACACGAGTCGGACTCCATGTGAAGACGTGAATTAACACGTGACCACCGCATTCAAACATTAGATCATGATGATTTTACTAAACTGGTTAATTAACTTCAGACCAACAACAAGATTTTTTTTTTAATGATGTCATGAACACATCGTCAGGTTATTGATGTAACTGTGATGTTTCTGAACATTAAATCATTAACTATTTAACAATTATTATTTTATTTTTATCCTTTATTTAAACCTGTGAAACCCACTGGTTACACAGAATACATTTAAAATCACACAACAAATTTTAAAAATAACTAAAGCATCAATATTTGACAGCGGATGAATAAAGCGGATGAATAAAGCGGATGAATAAAGCGGATCAGGGTCGGGGTGGGACTCATTTTCAGCCCGGGGATTTCACCAGACCAGCCCTCATGCACGCGCGTAAAGAAGCGTTTTTCCGTTTCTCCGATAGGGCATTTCTACTAGAATAATGGCTTGGTTTTTATGGCGCCGAGGCCGCCGCGGCCGCCGCGGCCCGGGAGTGCAGCGGCCGTTCGGTGATTTCCCCGGTACTCCCTATGGCCACCCCGAGCCTGAAGCGGATGAATAAAGCGGATGAAGCTGTTGTCACTGAGAACAAGAGATGTAGCTGAAAAGTTGCTGTGAGCAGATCTGAAAAGTATTTAAAATATCTCTAATGTCTCTTTAAGAACAAAGTACAAACAAAGTACAAACAAAGTAAACTGACGACTGATTACAGAGTCAAGGATCTTGACTAAACAGGAAAGTTTGGAAAGTGGACTGTAATTATTTAAATCTCTCGTCCTTCATGAAGCAGAAACATGCAGTTTTCCAGATCTTAGGAACAATTCCTGAGCCAAGACAAAGATCAAAAATACGAGTCAAAGGTCCAACTATAACTGAAGCATCAATCCTCAAAAGTCTTTTCCTGTTTGACTCGTGTCAGTTTGATGTTCGTGTTCTGGATCGTTGGATTCATTCTATGAGAACTGAAAGCGTATTTCTGTTTTGTCAGAGACGGGTGTTTCCCAGACCTGGTCCTCAGAGACACAGAGACAGAACAGTTGGTCCCTGAAACAGATTTATGGGACCACAGTCCAACAGTAACTCGAGGAAAGTGCAAATTATTCTGCACTGGTTTAATCATTTGAGTTTTACCAACATTCAGGTGTAAGGAATTAAGATAATATGCAGATTTTTCTTTCCGGATCAAAGCACCTATAATTATCAGTTTTAGCTGTCGATGACGTGAGACTGACGAGGGTCTGTTGTTTTTCTATCCAATATTTATATTTAAGTTTCTGAATGCTGCTGTGATCCAGATGTTTCTGAACATTAAACTGTATTGAATATTAAACGGTTTGGCGTCACTGAGAGGAAACAGGAACAACGATTCATTCAATAGTTTGGAAATTAGAAATGATTTGTCTACAATATATCTTGGTTCTTGTGATTTTTTTTTCTGTGTGCAAAGTAAAATAATGTAAGCCTCCAAAATAAAACTAAAATATTTAGAAAAGCTGTTAAAAATTCTTTGCTCTGTTTAACAGCACTTTAAAAAAATAAATGACATTTTCATTTGTGTGTCTCTACGAGCAAAAGCTAGTAACTTTTAAAGTAGGTTTTTGGAGTAAAACAGGTCGAATAACTTCGACTCTGTGCTTCGTACTTTGATTCAGTAACAATCACACCTGAGTGACTCATCGACCCGATCGGTTCTTTTTGGATCAATTTATTTCTCTGTTCGTCATTCAATAATACACACAAATCTATAAAAACAAAGTAAAAGGAAACAAAGTGTATTAATGTGTTTCTGAACATTAAATCAGATTAAATATTAAACAGACTGAGTTGATTCAGGAGGTCAAAGGTCATTTTCAGTTTCAGACTCACTTTTCCTTCAGTAGCGAATCTCTGCAGGAAGTCCTTCAGTTCTGTTTTCATGTCGTTGTATCCTGAAAGAACAAACATACTGCATTAAGTACCTCAGATATACTGCAGTACAGTCCACAAGTATACATAGTTTTTTCTGTAGTTTCACATGTAATTTTGTGTAGTTTTATACGTAGTTTTGTCTAGTTTTGCGTAATTTTATATGTAGCTTGGTGTATTTTTATGTTGTTTTGTGTACTCTTGTGTAGTTTTCTGTGTACTCTTGTGTAGTTTTCTACGTACTCTTGTGTAGTTTTCTAGTGTAGTTTTCTACGTACTCTTGTGTAGTTTTCTACGTACTCTTGTGTAGTTTTCTACGTAGTCTTGTGTAGTTTTCTACGTACTCTTGTGTAGTTTTCTACGTACTCTTGTGTAGTTTTCTACGTACTCTTGTGTAGTTTTCTACGTAGTCTTGTGTAGTTTTCTACGTACTCTTGTGTAGTTTTCTACGTACTCTTGTGTAGTTTTCTGTGTACTCTTGTGTAGTTTTCTACGTACTCTTGTGTAGTTTTCTAGTGTAGTTTTCTACGTACTCTTGTGTAGTTTTCTACGTACTCTTGTGTAGTTTTCTACGTAGTCTTGTGTAGTTTTCTACGTACTCTTGTGTAGTTTTCTACGTACTCTTGTGTAGTTTTCTATGTAGTCTTGTGTAGTTTTCTTGTGTAGTTTTCTACGTACTCTTGTAGTTTTCTACGTACTCTTGTGTAGTTTTCTACGTACTCTTGTGTAGTTTTCTTGTGTAGTTTTCTACGTACTCTTGTGTAGTTTTCTTGTGTAGTTTTCTACGTACTCTTGTGTAGTTTTCTACGTACTCTTGTGTAGTTTTCTTGTGTAGTTTTCTACGTACTCTTGTGTAGTTTTCTACGTACTCTTGTGTAGTTTTCTACGTACTCTTGTGTAGTTTTCTTGTGTAGTTTTCTACGTACTCTTGTGTAGTTTTCTACGTACTCTTGTGTAGTTTTCTACGTAGTCTTGTGTAGTTTTCTAGTGTAGTTTTCTACGTACTCTTGTGTAGTTTTCTACGTACTCTTGTGTAGTTTTCTAGTGTAGTTTTCTACGTACTCTTGTGTAGTTTTCTACGTAGTCTTGTGTAGTTTTCTACGTACTCTTGTGTAGTTTTCTACGTAGTCTTGTGTAGTTTTCTACGTACTCTTGTGTAGTTTTCTACGTACTCTTGTAGTTTTCTACGTACTCTTGTGTAGTTTTCTACGTACTCTTGTGTAGTTTTCTACGTAGTCTTGTGTAGTTTTCTAGTGTAGTTTTCTACGTACTCTTGTGTAGTTTTCTACGTACTCTTGTGTAGTTTTCTAGTGTAGTTTTCTACGTACTCTTGTGTAGTTTTCTACGTACTCTTGTGTAGTTTTCTACGTACTCTTGTGTAGTTTTCTACGTAGTCTTGTGTAGTTTTCTACGTACTCTTGTGTAGTTTTCTACGTACTCTTGTAGTTTTCTACGTACTCTTGTGTAGTTTTCTACGTACTCTTGTGTAGTTTTCTACGTACTCTTGTAGTTTTCTTGTGTAGTTTTCTACGTACTCTTGTGTAGTTTTCTACGTACTCTTGTGTAGTTTTCTACGTACTCTTGTGTAGTTTTCTACGTACTCTTGTGTAGTTTTCTTGTGTAGTTTTCTACGTACTCTTGTGTAGTTTTCTACGTACTCTTGTGTAGTTTTCTTGTGTAGTTTTCTACGTAGTCTTGTGTAGTTTTCTACGTACTCTTGTGTAGTTTTCTACGTACTCTTGTAGTTTTCTACGTACTCTTGTGTAGTTTTCTACGTACTCTTGTGTAGTTTTCTACGTAGTCTTGTGTAGTTTTCTAGTGTAGTTTTCTACGTACTCTTGTGTAGTTTTCTACGTACTCTTGTGTAGTTTTCTAGTGTAGTTTTCTACGTACTCTTGTGTAGTTTTCTACGTACTCTTGTGTAGTTTTCTACGTACTCTTGTGTAGTTTTCTACGTAGTCTTGTGTAGTTTTCTACGTACTCTTGTGTAGTTTTCTACGTACTCTTGTAGTTTTCTACGTACTCTTGTGTAGTTTTCTACGTACTCTTGTGTAGTTTTCTACGTACTCTTGTGTAGTTTTCTTGTGTAGTTTTCTGCGTACTCTTGTGTAGTTTTCTACGTACTCTTGTGTAGTTTTCTACGTACTCTTGTGTAGTTTTCTACGTACTCTTGTGTAGTTTTCTTGTGTAGTTTTCTACGTACTCTTGTGTAGTTTTCTACGTACTCTTGTGTAGTTTTCTACGTACTCTTGTGTAGTTTTCTTGTGTAGTTTTCTACGTACTCTTGAGTAGTTTTCTACGTACTCTTGTGTAGTTTCCTACGTACTCTTGTGTAGTTTCCTACGTACTCTTGTGTAGTTTTCTACGTACTCTTGTGTAGTTTCCTACGTACTCTTGTGTAGTTTCCTACGTACTCTTGTGTAGTTTTCTACGTACCGTGGATGATCTCCAGCTGCTGCACTCGGTTCAGGTTGTCCAGCGCTGACATCAGAGGGTCATGTCCTTGGCGCGTCTCCTCATTGTTCTTTCCTTTGTTCTCGTAGGCGAGGACGGTGTCTGACTCGTCCAACAGGAAGGACAGACCGCCGTCACTCAGACGCTCCTGACCACACAAACACACCGTTTAAACATGTGACACACAGAACAACCTGTGACCTCACAGTGACATCATCCGCGCTTCATGTTACCTGGCAGCCGCTGCAGGAGCAGAGTTTGGAGCGCCACGCTGACGGCCAGAACACGGCTCCTGATTGGACTCTTTTCTGACCAATCAGCTGCAGCTCCTTCAGTCTGCAGCTTGGCTCTGCCTCCTCGCGGCTCCGCTTACAGCTGGGCTGGACGTCACCTCGCTGAAATATTATTGATCATTAGAATTGAATACTGTAGGGCTACAACCAATGATTATTTTCATTATTGATTAATCTGTCCATCATTTGATCGATTAATCAATCATTCATTCATTCATTCACGGTGTGTAACCACTTCACGGGGGGCTGAGCTTCAAACTCAGCGCTAACCACCGTGCCGCCTGATTAATCAATCAATAAATCATTCAATATTTTTACACTCTTTCCTGTAAGGACTTTTATTATTGACCACAGCAGCGTCCTGCGTCATGGCGACACACGTCAACTACATGAATGCAATGTAAGAGTTTGTGTTACCATGGCAACCAGCTTAAACATCCACTCACCTTCTCTTGTTCTTTCAGAGGGACACT
>NW_028146653.1:122500-130000 GCF_056507025.1 Lutjanus erythropterus | reverse complement strand
ACACATCTAACCAGCATGCATTGTGCAGCGATCACTGGTAATCAATTCTGCGCAGCCCAGACTCATCATCATCAGGTTTACTTCCTGGTTTGACGGCCCACTGAGCATGTGCAGAAGAGTTTGACTGAACGAGGTTTAGTAACAAGTTTATTTTTTGACACCAGAGAACATCGAACAGCTGACGGTCAGACACGGATCAATATGGATCAATGCATACAAAGAGTCGATCAGGCATGTTCATAAATAGACCTGATCAATAGAAGTGATCAGTGTGTGTGATGTGTGGTGAACTCACAGGATAGAGTTTACACTGCAACTCTGTGAACTTCCTGTTTCCACAGTCACAGCGGAAGTTCCTACACAAACAAACCACAGAAGAGTCAGTGTGACATCATCCATCGATTGAATGAAGTCAGGTGTGATCACAACATCAAGTTATCATAATCAATAACATTATTGATGAATGAAAGGTGATGGTAACCTTTTGGTGTAAAGTTCAAAGAGGTCGTGACCTTCATGACATTTGTACGAACACGCCAAACACACACCAGCTGCCTCGCCTCCCCGCGGGGTGCACGTGTTACAGGCATACAGCGCCTGACGCTTCACATAGCCCTGGAACACACACACACACACAGAGACACACACACACACACACACACACACACACACACACACACACACACACACACACACACACAGAGACACACACACACAGAGACACAGAGACACACACACACACACACACACACACACACACACAGAGTAAGTGTGGAGCTGCTGCCTCCCTCTGCTGATCACTGCAACAACACACATAAACACAGTGTATGGATCAATATATTGATCGGTTGGTTCCAGGGTTTGGGTGTGAAATAAATAAGAAATGATTTGCTGATGAGTAAAAACAAACCTTCAGACTGTCATTAACACTTATTGTTAATCTTCTGCTCATTAATGTAAAAATGAACGTGTTTTCTTCGTCTGATGCCGTCTGACACATGTGATGTGTTCAATATGTAACGTTTATTATCTGCTGCAGGACGACGTGTTGCATTCAGTTATTCAGTTCATTTAATCAGACACAGACAAGAGGACACTTTCTACAGCATGGACACAAACAAGCACAATCAGCTGTTGTGTTGTCTGACACCTCTTTTGATTCGCTGATATCAGCTCAGAGGACAGAAAGTTGGACTGACACTGAACTGAATCTTTGAGTTGAGCACAAAACATTTGAGAATGTCATCAACATTTTCTGATATTTTATGGATCAAACAACTAATTGATTAGTGGAAAAATTACTCTAAGTCTTTCCTTACCATTCATTTTCATTATTGATCAATCAGTTGATCATTTTCTCCATTAATCAATTAGTTGATTGATTGTTCCCAGCACTGACTTCAACAGACAGCAGCTGTGATGTTTGGACGGATTCAGAGAGACACATGCTGCCATCACTGACGTCTTCTTCAGAGACGTCCCTGATTATTTCAGAGAGACGATGCTGAGACACATTGTGGACGTGTTCCAACAGCGTGTCTTCATAGTAAAAGAGTTCAGGTCCTAGACTGACCTGGACCTGCAGTCCAGACCTGGACCTGCAGTCCAGACCTGGACCTGCAGTCCAGACCTGGACCTGCAGTCCAGACCTGGACCTGCAGGCCAGACCTGGACCTGCAGTCCAGACGTGTCTGCCATTGAAAATGTGTGGTGCATTATGAAGGACAAAACAGGACAACAGAGACTGTGGACTGTTGATCAGCTGAAGACGAATATCAAGAAAGAATGAGACAGAATTGACCTTTAAAACTTCAACAGTTAGTGTCTCAGTTCACAAACACTGACTGAGTGTCAGAAGAAAAGATGATGGATCACAGAGAGAAACATGAAACACAACGACTGCAGATTTACTACAAACATTAAAGTTGATCAGTCTGATCAATAAATATCTGATCTTTGTTCTGATTCAGATGAATATCAGATATATAGAATCAGGTTGTGTTGACACCAACCTGAGGATATGAGCAGTGGTCAGAGTCACTTCCTGCCAATACAGCTGAAGCTTCTTCCTCCAATTCTTCATCTTCCTCCAGAACATCAACCAGTGACACTGTCTGCTCCTCCACCTGCTCCTCCACCTGCTCCTCCTTCTGCTCCTCCACCTGCTCCTCCACCTGCTCCTCCTTCTGCTCCTCAGACATCCTCACAAAAAAACCTGCAAAACATCAGAACACACCTGACAGGAAACTCATGTGTTCGTCCTGTGGATATCTTTTAACCCGGCGACGTTGCCACAGTAACGGTGACACTGCACACCTGAGCTGAGGTTCAGAATATCAACATGTTCTAACATTTTATGGACCAAACAACTCATTAATTAATCAATAAAAATGGCCAATAAGTTGATCAATACTGAAAATAATTGAAACAAACGTCCTGTCAAACATGTGGAGCACACAAACATGCATTGTGACAGTTAGTTGTTATTGTGGATCAAACAATTAATTAATTGATCAAGAAAATAGTCAGCAGAATAATCAACAATTAAAATAATTATTAGTTGTAGCCCTAATAATTTTTCATTTTTGCAGGAAAAATTACTTACAGGAAATCCTTATTATTGATCTGTGAACAGTTATTATATTGTAACGACCTGCTCATCACATCGCTGCGTTTAGTGCAGAAGAAGAGTCACATGATGCGTCACACGTACAAAGAAGAAGGACGTTGATAAACACAGCGGTTATCTGTGCAGAGCAGCTGTGTGGATTCACACACACACACACACACACACACACACACACACCCTGCTGGGATCTCTGACTGAGAACCAGTCCTCACACACACACACACACACACACACACACACACACACACACACACACCCTGCTGGGATCTCTGACTGAGAACCAGTCCTCTCTCTCTCACACACACACACACACACACACACACACACACACACACACACACACACCCTGCTGGGATCTCTGACTGAGAACCAGTCCTCTCTCTCACACACACACACACACACACACACACACACACACACACACACACACACTGCAGATTAGAGGAGCAAATGTTCCTTCATCAAAAACTAATTAATAAAATAATTGATTAATAATTGATAGGATCATTCTTTTGTCATTAAGTTATTTCCTTATTGAACGAGTTCATCTGCCAGACAAGACAAGTTATTACTACATCTTTAATTGATCACATCTTGAAATCTGATTATCAATAAAAGATCAATCATTGACATCCCTACTGTCCATAATCAGTCTGCACATCTGCATGTAAACGGGAATGATCAAGGAATATTCCGCGTCATCAAACATGTAAACAGCTCAAGAAGAACATCGTGTAAACATGTAAACATAAACACTGATTCTGTTGTTTGTTCAGTCATCGGTTCTTTGACAGAAAACGTCATGACGTCAAAGTCAGCGTCACCTTCAGCCTCTCTCTTCAGTCTCCGTTTATCAGTCACATTTACTCAGCTCATCGATCAGTCTGATCGCAAACTATGGATCAAATATCAGGCTTCAGTTAGCTTCGGTTAGCATCAGTCAGCTCAGACAGTAGACTGACGATGAGGCCGCTCCGTGCTAATGCTAACCCTAAAGCAATCAGAGTCAGTAAACGTGAACAAAAACCGGAACTTACTGGATTAAAGTAGGACCAAACCAGAACCTGAGGCGGAGCGTTAACACTAATCTGGTGTGATCGACCCGCAGTCTGATCTATAACCGATCAGCTCATTGATCTGTTGTCGGACCTTCTGCCGTTAGCTGTTAGCTGCAGCTAGCTCTAATGACAACTTCCGTTTATTTCCGTTTTCGTATTTGGCGGGAGTCCGGGGTCACGGGTCATCTGACGTCATCACAGGTCACCAGAGTTAAAATAAACTCAAACCAAACGAATAAAAATCGTCAGAATGAAGAGAAAAACGTGTTGAATGTGATGAATAATTAACGCTAACGACGTAATGAGGAAAATTAACCTTAATGGCGTGATGACGTACGGCGGGGACGCTGTGGTGCATTCACGTGTCCTCCAGATATGACACACTACAGTGATCACTGTCACGCACATTAACTGTTTTTATATTGAACTGCAGAACATCTTTTTTCTCTTGTTGACTAACTCGGATGTTTGGGGACTTTTCAGAGTTAGAAACTGTAAATATGATTCTAACAACAAGTCTGCACTCCAAATGGAAGTCAATAGTATTTCAGATATGAATATAAACCATAATAAAAAAAAAAAAAACATTCATATGTTTGATGCACATCTAAACGAGATAATATTATTTTAAAAATGTGTGAAATATTGCAAAATTTAAAATATCCTTATGTATATCCATGTACATTAATTCCCAATTGACTAACTTTTGTGTTTTTTATTATTAATTTCGTCTTTGTCGTTATTAATTATTTTTGTCCTGTACTTTTCCTTTTTGTTTGATATTACTGCCACTCGCCCAGTTGCTATGTTGTGAACTCTACTGTAAGAATGATTAATACATATATTTATAACCCTCTGCCCCCCAACGGCCTTATATAGAACATTTTGTTACATTTTAGGGACCAAACAACTGATCAAATAATCGTGAAAACGGTTGATAAGATCAACTGATGATGAATATAGTAATTATGAGACAGACTTAAAAACAGTCCCAAACGTTTGGAATCATTTTTTCAGCTGACAACACTGTGAAAGTTAATGGACGAAACAATTTATTAATGAATCGAGAAAATCATCGAGACACTAATAACCAATAATAACCACAACAATTAAAATAATCGTTAGTTGCAGCCATTGGGATTTTCCATTTACGAAGGGTGCCTGAAGGCAGCAGGCGGTGCTAGATGACGACAGTAGTGGGAGGTTTTCGTAAAGATGGCGGCCGTGTCAGTGAGTGCAGAGCTGAAGTTCAGAGACGGATTGAGAGAGAAAGTTAGTGTTCAAGTGCAAAATAATTTGAGTTCTCTGATCGTCGGAATTCACGAGCTGAACGCAAACGTCTCACGACTTCTCAGCGAGCTAGTGGAGCGGGAAAAAGTCCGCGGAGACTGCGCAGAAGGTGAGCTAACTATGCTAACTGCTAACATCACAGTGGAACACAGGCTGAAAATTACCTGTCTGAATTTACCTGAAAGAAACTGTCACTTTACTGAAACTGACTGTCACCTGTCAGAGTTTAATAAATAAACAGACTGTCACCCGCCAAGGTTTAATAAATAAACAGACTGTCACCTGTCAGAGTTTAATAAATAAACAGACTGTCACCTGTCAGAGTTTAATAAACAGACTGTCACCTGTCAGAGTTTAATAAACAAACAGACTGTCACCTGTCAGAGTTTAATAAATAAACAGACTGTCACCTTTAGGAGTTTAAAGAACCTGACTGTCACTTGTCAGCGTACCCAACAGTTCTTTAAGACCAGTATTTATTTATTTTTTGGATTGACCTGTGTTTGACCTGTTTTACCTGCTGCAGTTGAGGGCAAGGAGGGGGACAGTGATGAAGAAGACGAGGAGCCAGAAGATCAAAACTCTGAACTGCAACCTCCAGCTAAAAGATCCAAAAGCTGAAACACCTGGAGACACATGAGGACATGTTAAACACCTGTATTTTGTTAGTGGAAACGGGGAGAACAAGGATGTACTATTTTCCAAGTCCTTCCTGTAACAATTATTTTCATTATTGATTCATCTTTTGATAACTTTTTCCATTAATCATTTAGTTGTTTGGTCTATGAAATGTCAATCACAGTCCAAGATGATGTCCTCAAATGTCTTTTGTCCACAACTCAAAGACATTCAGTTTACAGGTCAGGTTCCTTTCCTCCCATCCCTCCTCTTTTCTAAGTCCTCCAGTCTTGTCCTGTAAAATAAGTTGTTTTTCACTGTAAAACAAATTAAACATCTTAGAAAAGTTAAAAAGTTCATGTTTTGTTTTTCCATTTTATTCATGTTGTAATAAAGTTGTCATGATAAACCAGCATGTGACTCAAATACAACAAAATGGTCGGCAGCTGTCAGCTCAGTAGTTTAACTTCTGTTCTAAACATTAAACTGCAGGTAACCACGGCAACAGTACTGATACTTCATTCACTCTGAGTGCGTTCTCCAGACGATCACAGCACAGAGTCCTACGAGACTGAAGGTTTGATAAACTGGGTCCTAACAGGCGATGCTCAGGACAAAAGGTGATCCTGAAAGACAAACTTCAGGGCCTGTTCTGTTCCTGGCAGTCCTCACTCAGGGTAGTCATGAACCTGCTCTTGTCAGACAAGGCAGAGGGTTAAAATCCCAAAGGAGTGTTACTGAAGGCACACAGGAAATGACATCACAAACGGGTCAGTTTTACAGCATCATCTTCCCTCCCTCTGCATTTATATGTCCTGATGGGTGACGGGCCTCTCTGATTGGTTTTCCTCTCTATGTGTCAATGAGCGGCGGGCCTCTCTGATTGGCTGGCTTGTGGGTGGCGTGGCGGCGGCTGCAGAGCAAGGCAAGACAGACAGGTAGTACGCAGTAGCCAACGGCTCGAGGGTCGGCTCTCGTACAGGAGAAGAGAAAGAGGAAGAGCTGCAGGTATGGCAGCAGGAAAACCGACGCCCACATCCAGACAGGAAGTGACGACAGGCGAGCACTGATATTCTGAGACCAGCTGATGGCAGGGGGCAGAGCCGAGGGGCTGGCCCCGCCTCTCTGCACGTGCTCCAAACTGAAGCTGTGAACCTCAAAGATGTAATAGACCGCCATGACGCTGAGCAGCAGGTAGAGAGCCACGCCGAGCCATCCCATCCGCTGACGGAAGTTCATCATCCTCCATACTGTGGAGACATAATCGATAATCAGTATGTGATCAATACATCCCAATACTGTGGAGACATAATCGATAATCAGTATGTGGTCAATACGTCCCAATACTGTGGAGACATAATCGATAATCAGTATGTGATCAATACATCCCAATACTGTGGAGACAAATCGATAATCAGTATGTGATCAATACATCCCAATACTGTGGAGACATAATCGATAATCAGTATGTGGTCAATACGTCCTCCATACTGTGGAGACATAATCGATAATCAGTATGTGGTCAATACGTCCTCCATACTGTGGAGACATAATCGATAATCAGTATGTGATCAATACATCCCAATACTGTGGAGACATAATCGATAATCAGTATGTGATCAATACATCCTCCATACTGTGGAGACATAATCAATACTCGATATATGATTGACAGTTATTCCAAAGATTAAATATAAGGAACAATAAGTTATCCATATGAATGATTAATATCTAATTGACACATCATCTATACTGTGGTGGAAATAGTCGTTAATCAACATATGACCAATACATAATCCATACATGGTCTGTAGTGAAAGGAATAACCAATTAATAATCACTATATAATCAATAATTAACAGTACATCTTCTACACAGTAAAACCAATCAATATGATAAACAGTA
>NW_028146653.1:102500-117500 GCF_056507025.1 Lutjanus erythropterus | reverse complement strand
TAATCATGTAGAACATAAATCAATTCCAGTTTAATCCAGTTTAATGTGTTTGATGCTACAACACTGATAAAACGTCTTGATATTAAAACAAAGAAAAAGTGTTTCTTTGAGTTTATGAAGAGATTTTATAAAACATTTCTGACAAAAAGTTAATAACATGGAGACACTTTAATGTGGTAGAAGTGTAGGAAATCAATCTGCATAAAATATAGAATATGATGCTGATGGTTACAGAAAACAGAGTGAAATATATAAACTAGCATGACAATAATGATGATGATGATGATGATGATGATGATGATAGTGAAGGTGTCTCCAGACAGGGTTAATGTTGAGTCTTTATGTGCAGACAGTTGGATCTCTGTGGACAAGACACAGCAGGCTGTTGTTTACAAATATAATAATAATAATAATAATAATAATAATAATAATAATAATGATAATGATAATAATGATAATAATAATAATAATAATAATAATAATGATAATAATAATGATAATAATGATAATAATAATAATAATAATAATAATAATGATAATAATGATAATAATAATAATAATAATAATTATAATAATTATAATAATTATAATAATAATAATAATAATAATAATAATAATAATAATAATGATAATAAAATGTAATGACCCACCTCTTGATGACTTTATAACACACAGTGAAGACGATCAGTGAGAAGAGAAATGAAGCTGAGACAATGAAGAACTTGAGCAACAGCAGATGTTCAAAGTTCACATCTGGACCAGCAGATGGCGCCACTGAAACACAACAACAACATGAACACATGAAGAAGAAGCAGCCCGTCTCAGAGTTTGTGTGGGAACAGATTCTGCCCCCTGCTGGTCACCATGTGAATTTCACGTCTGATGATAATTTGAGTTTGAAGAGTCACAACACAAAGTTTATTGATTTTAACTTTTCTCCTTTAAAAAACACTTAAAAGGATTAACTGGTCACAAATTTAATAATCAGTTAATAATTGATTAATCTAATTGACTAATTGTTGCTGTTCCAGTTTTAGTTTTAATTCTCTTAGAAATCTTTCATTCATCCACTGTTCGTCATTTTCCATTTGCTCAGTCACTCATCCTGCTTCCTCTCGCGTCACTTCAGTCTCAATAACTCAACAAGTAAAACCACAAAATACATAAATAAAATGTGGGCGGAGCTGCAGCTCAGAGCGTCCGTCCCTATTAGTCCTCTGCAGCATCCGCTGGTTTGAGTCCCGCCTGCACCTCCTTTCCTGTCTGCTTTTCAGCTGTCTTATCTAATAAAAAAAAGCAAAAAAGCCCAAACGTAACTTTAAAAAAAGTCAATAAAATGGACGAGGCTGATAAAAAAAAGAGAAACAGCAACAATAACTGTTATTATAATAAACAGATAAAAAACAGGTGTGGAAGTTAGAAATCGCAGGATGAAAACTTCATTTTCTCCAGTTTTTGGAAAAACACAGAAGAGTTTGGAGATTATTATGAAATACTTTGAATGACATAGAGGTGCAACAATCAATCAAACAATCAATTGATAATCAATTATTAAACTAATTACCAAACATTTTGAAAAAAGAATTATCGTTTTGAGTCTTTTTTTTTTTTTTTAAGAAAAATAAAATCAAAATTCTCTGATTCTATCTTCTTCAATGTAAGGACGTCTTGGACAAACTGATGGACATAGTTCAATATTTTTTACATCGTCTGGAACAAATATCTAATCAAATGATCAAGAAAATGATCGCAAGATTGACTGACAGTGATAATGAAAATAATCGTTATAGAAAAAACTTGTATTAAGTTTAAGTTCTGGTTCCACTGACATCAAATTCTTAGTGTCGGTGATTAAAACAGACTTTAATCAGAGAATTTTATTTCTTTAAAATGTTTTTATTTTCCTCTTTGACTTTTGTTTTATATATTTTTCAAACGTATTTGTGTGTCGTCTAATTCAGAGACGAAGGCAGACAAAACAAACAGCAACAGACGACAACAGACGACAACAGAGGACAACAGAGGACAACAGAGGACAACAGAAGACAACAGAGGACAACAGAGGACAACAGAAGACAACAGAGGACAACAGAGGACAACAGAAGACAACAGAGGACAACAGAGGACAACAGAAGACAACAGAGGACAACAGAAGACAACAGAAGACAACAGAGGACAACAGAAGACAACAGAAGACAACAGAGGACAACAGAGGACAACAGAAGACAACAGAGGACAACAGAGGACAACAGAAGACAACAGAGGACAACAGAGGACAACAGAGGACAACAGAAGACAACAGAGGACAACAGAGGACAACAGAGGACTGATGAAACTGTCAGAAACACATCAGTCATGTGATCATCAGTATAATCTGACAGGATGGAGGAGGTCAGATTATCACCTACAGTCAGGATTAAAGAAACGTCAGCTGACAGGAAGCAGGCTGTGATTGGCTGGAATCATCTCTCAGCTGATCACATGATTAATGTGGAGGACTGATTGGACGGTTTTGTGGAGGTGTTGTCTGTCATTTTCACGTCTCATCCTCCTCACTGCAACTAATTAAACTGTCACATCAAAATAAAAGACTCAGCTGTCACTCAAAGAGGGTCTAGTCCCACCCACACAGGTAATCTGAAATACATCTGTCCAAACATTTTTAGACACGTGTCCAAACATGTCTAAACATCTGCCCAAACATCTGGCCATACATCTGTCCAGACATGTTTAAACACATGTGTTCAGGCACCTGTCCAGACATATGTTGAAATGTGTCCAAACAACATCCTCTTCCTGAGGTCAACAACAAACTTTGGTCCTTCAGGTGAGTGTTTACCTGTAAGTTCTGTGTGAGGAGGAGGAGGGGGAGGAAGAGGAGGGGGTGGAGGTAACATCATGTAAGAACAACATCTGCAGCTCAACTCCATGCCAACAGCTGGACACACCCCCCAGCTCACCTGCACATGGTCAGACAGGAAATAGAAGGTAGATCAGAGGGTGTGTTTTCATAAATTAATGTGTGTACAGCAATGTGTATGTGGTCTGTTGATGGTTCAGTCCATTGATGGTTCGGTCTGTTGATGGTTCAGTCCATTGATGGTTCAGTCAGTTGATGGTTCAGTCCATTGATGGTTCGGTCTGTTGATGGTTCAGTCCATTGATGGTTCGGTCTGTTGATGGTTCAGTCCATTGATGGTTCGGTCTGTTGATGGTTCAGTCCATTGATGGTTCAGTCCATTGATGGTTCGGTCTGTTGATGGTTCAGTCCATTGATGGTTCGGTCTGTTGATGGTTCAGTCTGTTGATGGTTCAGTCCATTGATGGTTCGGTCTGTTGATGGTTCAGTCTGTTGATGGTTCAGTCAGTTGATGGTTCATTTTGTTGATGGTTCAGTCAGTTGATGGTTCATTTTGTTGATGGTTCCGTCTGTTGATGGTTCCGTCTGTTGATGGTTCAGTCAGTTGATGGTTCAGTCTGTTGATGGTTCAGTCCATTGATGGTTCGGTCTGTTGATGGTTCAGTCTGTTGATGGTTCAGTCAGTTGATGGTTCATTTTGTTGATGGTTCAGTCAGTTGATGGTTCCGTCTGTTGATGGTTCCATCTGTTGATGGTTCAGTCAGTTGATGGTTCAGTCTGTTGATGGTTCAGTCCATTGATGGTTCGGTCTGTTGATGGTTCAGTCCATTGATGGTTCGGTCTGTTGATGGTTCAGTCCATTGATGGTTCGGTCTGTTGATGGTTCAGTCCATTGATGGTTCAGTCCATTGATGGTTCGGTCTGTTGATGGTTCAGTCCATTGATGGTTCAGTCCATTGATGGTTCGGTCTGTTGATGGTTCAGTCCATTGATGGTTCGGTCTGTTGATGGTTCAGTCTGTTGATGGTTCAGTCCATTGATGGTTCGGTCTGTTGATGGTTCAGTCTGTTGATGGTTCAGTCAGTTGATGGTTCATTTTGTTGATGGTTCAGTCAGTTGATGGTTCATTTTGTTGATGGTTCCGTCTGTTGATGGTTCCGTCTGTTGATGGTTCAGTCAGTTGATGGTTCAGTCTGTTGATGGTTCAGTCCATTGATGGTTCGGTCTGTTGATGGTTCAGTCTGTTGATGGTTCAGTCAGTTGATGGTTCATTTTGTTGATGGTTCAGTCAGTTGATGGTTCCGTCTGTTGATGGTTCCATCTGTTGATGGTTCAGTCAGTTGATGGTTCAGTCTGTTGATGGTTCAGTCCATTGATGGTTCGGTCTGTTGATGGTTCAGTCAGTTGATGGTTCCGTCTGTTGATGGTTCCGTCTGTTGATGGTTCCGTCTGGTGAAGTTTGAAGAAGAAGCAGTTCATCCTGTCTGATCCTGGCAAATTCTAATCTGTGGTTTTTATTTAGAAAATTTTGACAACAAAAGTGTGCAGTATTGTGCATGGAGAACACAGAGAACACAGAGAACACAGAGAACACGGAGAACATGGAGAACACAGAGAACATGGAGAGCACAGAGAACACAGAGAGCACAGAGAACATGGAGAACATGGAGAACACAGAGAGCACAGAGAACAAAGAGAACATGGAGAACATGGAGAACAAAGAGAACATGGAGAACACAGAGAGCACAGAGAACAAAGAGAACATGGAGAACACAGAGAACATGGAGAGCACAGAGAACACAGAGAACACAGAGAACACGGAGAACATGGAGAACACAGAGAACATGGAGAGCACAGAGAACACAGAGAACACAGAGAACATGGAGAACATGGAGAACACAGAGAACAAAGAGAACACAGAGAACATGGAGAACAAAGAGAACATGGAGAACACAGAGAGCACAGAGAACATGGAGAACACGGAGAACAAAGAGAACATGGAGAACACAGAGAGCACAGAGAACAAAGAGAACATGGAGAACAAAGAGAACATGGAGAACACAGAGAGCACAGAGAACATGGAGAACACAGAGAGCACAGAGAACATGGAGAACACAGAGAGCACAGAGAACACAGAGAACAAAGAGAACATGGAGAACATGGAGAACAAAGAGAACATGGAGAACACAGACAGCACAGAGAACACAGAGAACATGGAGAACAAAGAGAACATGGAGAACACAGAGAACACAGAGAGCACAGAGAACAAAGAGAACATGGAGAACAAAGAGAACATGGAGAACACAGAGAACACAGAGAAAAAAGAGAACACAGAGAGCACAGAGAACACAGAGAACAAAGAGAACACGGAGAACAAAGAGAACATGGAGAACACAGAGAGCACAGAGAACATGGAGAACACAGAGAGCACAGAGAACACAGAGAACATGGAGAACACAGAGAACATGGAGAACACAGAGAACACAGAGAGCACAGAGAACATGGAGAACAAAGAGAACATGGAGAACACAGAGAACACAGAGAGCACAGAGAACAAAGAGAACATGGAGAACAAAGAGAACATGGAGAACACAGAGAACACAGAGAAAAAAGAGAACACAGAGAGCACAGAGAACACAGAGAACAAAGAGAACACGGAGAACAAAGAGAACATGGAGAACACAGAGAGCACAGAGAACACAGAGAACACAGAGAACACGGAGAACATGGAGAACACAGAGAACATGGAGAGCACAGAGAACACAGAGAACACAGAGAACATGGAGAACATGGAGAACAAAGAGAACATGGAGAACACAGAGAGCACAGAGAACATGGAGAACACGGAGAACAAAGAGAACATGGAGAACACAGAGAGCACAGAGAACAAAGAGAACATGGAGAACAAAGAGAACATGGAGAACACAGAGAGCACAGAGAACATGGAGAACACAGAGAGCACAGAGAACATGGAGAACACAGAGAGCACAGAGAACACAGAGAACAAAGAGAACATGGAGAACATGGAGAACAAAGAGAACATGGAGAACACAGAGAGCACAGAGAACACAGAGAACATGGAGAACAAAGAGAACATGGAGAACACAGAGAACACAGAGAGCACAGAGAACAAAGAGAACATGGAGAACAAAGAGAACATGGAGAACACAGAGAACACAGAGAACAAAGAGAACACAGAGAGCACAGAGAACACAGAGAACATGGAGAACATGGAGAACATGGTTACCATCCATCCAGAAAAATGAATTCAACTAAACAGGGTTACTAGCTGCTTCCTTCACGACAGCTGAGCTTTTCTATTTTAATATTTGAATGTAAACTGTTGGTGCATCGTGACGCAGAGTCCTGCTGTGTTTGTAACCGCTGAATGTTGTATGTGTGATTGATGATGTCACAGCCTCTGACGCAGACACATGTCACCTACAGTGACGTGTTCTCTCTGGTCCACTCTGTGTCCAACTTTACCTGGACAGGAAATGACCAAAAGAGCATTTGACGAGTAAATTCAGAGCGTGACTAAGAAGTTTTTTTGTAAAAATACATAAATGGATTGTAATGACATAAATATTATGCTAATCACTCAAATGGCCCAACATGCAACAGGAAACAGTTTGACTGGGTTTCATATAGAACGTGTCGTTGTTCCAAAACATTAAAACATCAGACAAGATGGGATCAATATTCAGTAGATTTTAGCTGAACCACAGATTTAACAGTTCAAAATTAATCTGTGAAACTACTAATGATCAATGATCAGTGATCAATGATCAATGATCAATGATCAATTTCAAACAGTTATCACTTCGATGCATAAACAAACATGAACAAAACATCTGGTGAGGTGTTCACTGACAGTCAGCATCTGTTTAAAGTCTGTGATCCTGTGTGGGTCTGATGACACGTCAGGATTAATTCCATGTTTACATGAACAAACATTAAACTTTTAAATGAACTGATCAATCTGATCGATTTGATTGATCTGAATCAGTTGATTGAACATATTTTATTCTCTTCATGTCTCTCACAGTATTTTTGTAAAATGTTTATTAATTTCACTCAAGTTGAAACAGAAACGTTTCAGAAGTTACACTAGATCAGATTCATAATAAGTTCAGGTGAATCAGACAAAATCGTTCTGAATATAAACAGAACAGACTGAAGGATGAACATCAGAACATCTGCACATCAACTCACAACATATTATATATTCCTAATGACTAATTAATGATATGTTAATTAACAGAGTTAATCAGATCTCACCTGAAAGAACCTGAAGAGAACCACAAGGAAAAAACTCATGATCATCTTCATCAGTCCAGAGTGACGATGATGCTCTGCACACAGTTCTGCTGTGCTTTATGTGGGTTTAAGTCTCAGTGGAACCAGGAGGAGTGAGACTACTACTGCTGCGTTCAGGAGCAGCTGGGTATTTCCAGCTTCACATATGTTAGTCAGCCTGCTGCTCAACTGAAGCACTAATGAAGAATGAAGGTGATAATACATCTAAAAAAAATGTCCATTGATATGAGTCCAGCCTGGAAACGATCAATAACAACAGATTCAACATTTCATCCAAACACAATAACACTCAAACACAACTTAATGTCTGACAATTATAGTCCACGTTTGCTAATATAATATAATATAATATAATATAATATAATATAATATAATATAAATGTATCTAATCTGATCTAATGTAACCCTGCATTGACAATGACCATCAGTCATTTAAACATGAAATATATGTGTTATAATGTGTTATAATGTGTTATAACACCGTCCTGACTGACTACGTGTGATTGAATGTTGCTGTATAAACAGACTCTGACTGTTAAAGCTATGAACTCACTGTGAGCTCAGTGGTCAGTGGGTGATTATTGATTAATGATGAGTGACCAGAGTGTGACTGCAGCTGACTATAAAACTGTCCCACTGTTTAATTAACACACACATACAGACATGACATCATCTCATTAAAAATCCATCACTGTGACATCATCACTTTGTGACTATTACTTATATAGCTGATCATTAAACTAATTGATCACCAGCCTGAGAGTCTGAGAGCTCCACATAAATATCACTGAGCACACTGTGTGTGTGTGTGTGTGTGTGTGTGTGTGTGTGTGTGTGTGTGTGTGTGTGCGCGCGTGTGCGCGTGCGCGTGTGCGTGTGTGTGTGTGTGTGTGTGTGTGTGTGACTGTGTGTGTGTGTGTGTGTGTGTGCGTGTGCGTGTGTGCGTGCGTGCGTGCGTGCGCGTGCGTGTGCGTGTGTGTGTGTGTGTGTGTGAAAGAGAGAGAGAGTCAGCAGAAGAACCCAGGTACAGATCTGACACTAATGCTGCGTTCATGTACTGTCAGAATAATCCGTGGTTTACTTTTGGCCACACTGAGTCAAACTGTGATGCTTTGCTTTGTATTTTGACCAACAGCCACAGACATCGAATCAAGAGCCTGATCAACAGACTGATCAATAATGGATCTTAGACCGATTTTTTCACTGACTAGACTGTGACAGGATACATTAATTAATTAGTCAGGAAAACAATCAATAGATTAACTGACAATTATATAACTGTTAGTTGCAGCGCTACTGGGGACGTTTTTATTTGACTTACAGAGCAGAAAAATGAGAACCAAAACACTGCAGGAATAACAGATAAAGTTTCAGCCCGTACCTGGAAACACCTGGAAACACCTGGAAACACCTGGAAACACCTGGAAACACCAGGGATGTGTCATGAAAATCCTGGATTGACTTGTGACAAGAAAAAACAACAACAAAAAAGGAGGTGTGGATTCATTCAGTCTGTTCATGTTTTCATCATGTGAAGAATATCTGCAGCCACTAATCAATAATTGATCATTAATCATTGATTAAGAATCGATGCTGTCCCTCTGGTGAACGAGTCAGCAGTCATCCACAGGAGCCTCCTGGTGTTTAAGGAAGCGAATCAGACCTCCAGGAAGTGGCAACTTATTCAGACGACAACGTCCAACCAGCTTAAGGATCTCCAGTCTGCACAGCTGCAGCAGCGGCCGCGGAGGAGCTGGAAACCAGATGAACCAGTAAAAAACTGTCAGACCACTGGGAAACTATAAGATAATTCAGTACAATCAGTGGATTAATATGAAACAAACTGCTGATGCAAACTCTTCTTCATGTTTACTTAATTATCACTTTACCATTTTTTGACCCACCTGCTTTGTCTCTGATTCCTGTCCAGCCGGAGTAACTGTCCAGGTGTTCCAACAGTCTGGAGCAGAGAGTCACATGACCAACGTAGTCTAACAGGACATCAATGATCGGCCCCGCCCACCGACAGATACTGGGGGCCGAGATCATCTCACAGAACTGTTAATCAATCACAGAACTGTCAATCAATCAATCAATCAATCAATCAATCAATCACAGAACTGTGAAGTGAGCTCCTTGCCCACTTGTAGGTGCCACCGCTAGCTGTGACCAAGCTAGCAAGGAGACTCCAGACGCGTCTTCAGCCGAAGACGAAGACGAGTTTATGAGGCAGGAAATGTCAAACGAGCTCTTGGAGTGTTTTCCAGAATCTGTCGTTCGCCCGGCAGGAGCTGACTGAGAGACGGTCCACCGCTGAAAATCAAGCAGTGGACCGTGAACAGCAGGTTAACGAGCTGCAGCAAGAAAATAAAAAACTGTGTGCAAAGCTGTCAGATCTCAAGAGGAGATCCAGGAGTAACAACACAAAGACTGTCGGGGTCCCAGAAGGTAAACCAGCAGAATTTGTCTCCAGCCTGATTCCCGAGCTGCTGCGGGACGACAGCGTTAACGAGCCCGTCGTCACTGACAGGGCACATTGCACACAACAGCTCAAACCACCAGACGCTCCAGACGCCGCACGATAATTGCACAGGTGCATTTCGCACAGGAGAAAGAGAAGATCCAGTGGCTCAGCAGGCAGCACCTGCTGGATTATGGAGGTCACTGCATCCTAATTTTCTCTGACTACATCACAGAGCAACGGCGGAGTTTCTGTGATGTGCTGCAGTGGCTGCGCTTCCTGGCGGGGCTCCATGTGCATCAACAAGGGCAAGTAAAAATATTCAACGATATGGTTAAAGCAAAGAATTTGCTGACCAAGAACTTTGTAAACCATGAATGAAGAGAGTTTAGACATGTACTGAACAGACAGTTTTCTTTTTACGTTGTTAAATCTGTCCTGTTCTGTATGTGTCAGTTAGAGACTGGAATTTTTTTCTCTCCATGTTTTTCTTGGCCTGCAGTCTTAGATGTGGATCAGAGTAACCCTGATTCACCTGAGAAGTGTTGGATGTGGGATTTGTTCATATATTTGTTAACTGTTGATCAGATTTTTTGTTTTGTGTGGCTGGCTGCCAGTATGAGTGTTAAGTGTGTTTCATTGTAATCCAACTATTTTTTTATTTATTTTGATTGCGACTCAACCTCAGGACTCCTTCAAGGTTCCATAAATGAGCAACACAACTGATTCCCTATTTTCGGTGTCTTGGAACGTTCATGGTTTTGGTCACCCTATAAAGCAAGATAAAGTTTTTGAACATTTGAAGCCATTGAAACTCAGCACAGAAAACTTGGGGCTCAATTTCACAAAAAAAGAACAAGCGAATCGAGCCATCTATAAATTAAAGTCCAAATCTGGCGTTATGCTCATTGACTTACAGGACATCAACAAACAATTCAGTGAGTTTATTCAGAAATCTAAACCTCTAAATCAACAGCCACACAAGAAGATTTCAATAAGTTTTTTGATCCGCTTCACTTTCCACAACTAGATTAAACTTTCAGGGAGAATTTGGATTCAGATTTTACATCGTCTGAGTTACAGGAAGCCATTAAGGCATTTCCCACCGGAAAGGCTGCAGGACCAGATGGGTTCAGGCCAGAATTCTATAAAGCTTTCTGAGATGTCCTCACACCACGTCTTTTAAGAATGACTCGGGACACTTCTAGAAACAAAAAGCTCCCGTCCACTGAAGCAAATATCTCTGTTTTAGTAAAGAAAGATGAGGATGGAAAAGATCCCGGCAGTTAAAGGCTAATTGCTCTGCTAAACTATGACCTGAAAATAATAATTACCCAGTGAATCCCTACATGATCCCATATGTCAAAATCATTTATTCAGGCCTGGCCAGTTGGATGGAGTGTTTGCAATGTGGAGAGAGAAGGGCATCAGAACTTTTCTACATTTGTTTATTTATGGCCAATTTGCCTCCTTTTACTCAAGTTTGAAATTTAATCTTCCATACTCACGCTTTTTTCAATGCCTTCAGGTCAGGCACTATGTTAAGGAAAAGTGCTCGCCTTTTGAATCCACCCCCTCCACCATCCCTTTCTTGAAAATCTCTTGTTCCCTGCAGGTTCCAACCAGCTGGTATCTAAATTTGTTCATTGATTTACTGCTTCCATTTCTGCAGATACTATAAGGCAGGCATGGTGAAACGACCTGGACTCACAGGGAAGATGCAACGTCATCTTCATTGTTCATTGTTGTTCTATTAACTCAAGTTACAAGTTAATCCAACTCGAGGTGACGCATTACTACAAACCAAACTGAGCCACATATTCCCAACAGTGTCTCCTGCATGTAATGAATTCCATTTTACTGAAGGATCATTTGCACATCTGTTCTGGTTCTGCTCCTCACTACAGAACTTTTGGACTGCAATTTTCGAGTGGCTCTCAAAAGCCTTTTCTAGAGACATTCAACCCAATCACGACCTCTGTACTGACACAGAGCCACCAAACATTCACCGAGGCTTAAGACCTGGTTACTTGACTGGGTGTGATATTTTGTATGATATGTTGACTTCTGTCATTCACAGTGAAAAGAAACCTCATGTAAACTTAAATACAGTCTGGCAGCCTTTTTGTTTTTATGTTACGTTACGTTTTCTTTCTTTGTATTGTTCTTCTCATGTTCTGTTATTTAGTTATTGTAAAACTGAAATAAAATACCAAAAAAAGAACTGTCAATCAATCAATCAATCAATCAATCAATCACTGAACTGTTAATCACAGAACTGATTCAAACATGTTTGACAGACTCAGTTTCCCATGATTCTGTTGTGTATTTTATAAACAGACTCACCTGAACACCTCTCCTCTCCTGTGCCTCTGGCAGGACTCTGTTGCCCCTGTCTGATCGGGTAGTTTTGATTGGTGGATGCGGTTGGTTGCCATAGATACAGTCAAAGCAGGGGAGAGCATGGCCTCCATGGTCCAGCAGGTACTTGAACATGGACAGGTACTTCATGGAGAACATGTAGATGGCGGGGAAAGCAGTGGGGTGTGTGGGGATGCAGGCGTTGATGTCAGCGCCATGCTCCACCAGCAGAGTGACTGTCTCGATGCAGCCCATCCTCGCCGCCACCATCAGTGGCCTGAACATGTCTAAATTTGGGTCGGCACCGGCAGCCAGCAGCATGTGCACAGCATCGATGTTGTTGTTGATGACAGAGAAGTAGAGCGCCGTGCTGCGGCGGTCCTCGTACAGCTTGGACCATTCTTCAGACAGTTGTGCGTTGATGTCAAAGCCCGCCTCAATCAGAGACTCCAGGATGTCATCACGGTTACGCTCAGCAGCAACGTGGAGTGGGCTGATGCCAGTCCGCCGGACTCTGGCCCTACTGGTGGCTGGGATCAACATGGAGACGATACTGGAAACAGGAAACATGGCAGGAATCAGACCCTGAGCTGATTGGACGACACCAATTAGTAACCGATCAGAACTAAATCTTACTGTGAGTGATTGATCAATATTATAAAGATTGTTTTCATTTTTCCAAACATATTTATTATAATTCAGTTTAATCCTGTTGTCATCTGAACTTTAATTTCTTTATAGAAACTTGACTTCCTGTCACTCAGATCATCTATAGTCGGTGTGCGTACGTGTCATTTCCTTTCTGGGCAGCGATGTGGAGTGGTAGTAAGCCTGTTTTTCCAGGTTTGTTGGCATCTGCTTTCTGAGAGATTAGGAGCTCAACTATGTCTTCATGTCCATTTTTAGCAGCTTCATACAGAGCGGTGGCTCCATCAGCAGCCTGACTGTTAATGTCTGCACCTGCAGGGGGGTGAGAGGTCAGAGGTCAGAGTCTTTCTCTGATGGAACACAGAACTCTGAACCTCGCAGTATTTTAAAAGAAGGAGAAAATGAGCTGACATCACTGCACTGCAGGGGGCGCTGCACAGTGTTCAAAGTCAACAAAGGTGTTGATAACAACCAGCAACGACATTTGTTTGCCCCAAACATCTGGAGATAGTTGGCAGTTAGCATTTAGCAGTAACAGTAGTTGTTAGCAGTAAGGAGCAGGTAACAGTTAGCAGCAGTTGTAGTTGCGATGACATGACTCCTCCCCTTCTTGTACCGTGTTTGATGAGGAAGCGTAGTGCGTTGAGCTGCCCGCTCTGAGCTGCAGTGAACAGTGGCGTGATGCCGTAGATGTTGGTCTGGTTGTGTTTGGCTCCTGCCTTCAGCAGCATCTCACAGATCTCCACATTGTTCCGACCAGCAGCCTCCTGCAGCGCTGTCCAACCCTGAAAACAGTGTGTGTTCACCGCTGCACCGCGGTTCAACAACATCGCTACCATGGGAGGGCTGTTTCTCTCACATGCTGCAGATGAAGAGGAAGAGGGCGGATCACCCAAAAACAGAAACTGAGTTTACTGAGTAATTTCAGTGTATGACTCTGGCGTTTAGCCCAATGACTTTATTGGGATGATGAAATCACTTTCTGTTGGTCTTACCTCTGTAGAGTGGAGTCTCTCGGTCGTAGTTTGCGATGTCGGGGTCAGCTCCATTTTCCAGCAGCACCTGAACACATCCCAGCCGGTCTTTGCCTACGGCAACCAGCAGTGCTGACTCACCACGCTCTGTCCGCTTGTTGATCATCCCGGGCTGAGCTGAGCACAAACACAGGAGTGATGTGTTATCGTGAATATGTATATATGCTGTATATGTTCTGGGATTCTGGTTACCTGACAGCAGCACCTTCAGACAGGTGTCCTGGCTGTAAAACGCCGCCTGGTGGATGGCAAGCCAGCCCGGTTTACTGGGCAGCATCAGGTTTGTTCCTGGACGCATCACCAGTGCCTTCACTTTGCTGGCATCACCGACACGGATGGCTTTGAACAGAGGCTCCTCCTCCCTGTGAGAAAAATACCCATCAGTCACCTGTTGCACCTGTCTCAGGTAAGACAGGTATTGGTTTATGACGGGACTGAACTCACTCCTCAGGTTCTGGGAAGATGTGGACCAGGGTGCCGTCAGCTCGGCGGTATGCCACCATCCTCTTCCCGGACCCCGTCATGAAGCGACTGACCGTCCCATCAAACGTCTTCCTGCCATGACATCACAGAGACGGCAGCCAATTAGAGCACAGAACCTGACAGCAGCCAAACAAAACACAGAACCAGACTGTTTAAAATTTGGATTTATTAAGTATCTCACACTGGAGGTTTAACTAGGACTTAAAACCAACCCTATTCCAAGGCAGGACTGGTTTTAGTGAATGTCAAGACACTCATATTGAAAACTGGACTCACCATCCTTTTAAAATTTGTGCCACATCTTAATTTGACTGTTAATTTCTTATTTGACATATGGGTGTTATAAGCATCTGTCCTATTTGTAAGTCATGCTAACTAGCAGCAGACAAGCTAAATGAGCATTAGCTACACAGCAACTGTCTAAAAACAGTCAAAAGAATGATAGTATGTGATTTATTGACATCATGGGACATTTAAATTTTATCCATTTGATTTTAAACATAAAGTCGTCCAAGATATCTACAGGGGAATAAACATTTTGTTTTTATCGTGTGTGTGTGTGTGTGTGTGTGTGTGTGTGTGTGTGTGAGTGTGTCTGTGTGTGTGTGTGTGTGTGTGTGTGTGTGAGTGTGTGTGTGTGTGTGTGTGTGAGTGTGTGTGTGTGTGTGAGTGTGTGTCCAGATGTTCTGGACTGACTTCATGTCATCTATCTTTATAAAAATCAGTCATGTGACAGTAAATGAAAAACAGGAACGGATGACGTACGGATCAGGAGGCTGCTCCTTCGGAGGGTTTGGTGAACTGTAGTGCGCAGTGGCCTGGGCTGAAGGTGG
>NW_028146653.1:52500-100000 GCF_056507025.1 Lutjanus erythropterus | reverse complement strand
TTTAAGTTTTTAAATCCTGACTGAGGACACTGGTATGAGACCAGTATGAGACCAGTATGAGACCAGTATGAGACCAGTATGAGACCAGTATGAGACCAGTATGAGCGATTTAACAATAAAATAAAAGCCATAAAATGTATTTCAGTTCTGTAGTGACTCTAAAGGTTAACAGGGTCCCTGACGTCTCCAGGCAACGTCTGTTCCTTTAAATGCAAATGAACCACTGCTAATTCCACCCACTTCTTACATGCGGTGTGCCAAAACAAGTGCTGCGTCACGTTGCCATGACAACTGTTACGTATCAACCCTGGGCGAAACATGGCTGCCGGAGAGGACACATCAGTTCAACCGTACATGTTTGAACCAGAGTCAGACTCTGAGCGAGAGGAAGTTCCCGAAGAAGTCCGAGAACCGAGGCGTCACCAGAACGTTTTGGAACGTCAGTCAATAACTTAATGTCATACGATCTTTAGTTGTGGTGGTAAAATTGCTCACAAACTAACCCTTAAACTCTTTCCACGCAGTAAAATGAAAATTTATTTTGACCAAACCAGAGTTGGTGATTGTTGGAAGAGTGAACAGACTAACAAAGACGGCTTTGGTGAGTTTTACGTGTTTTTCTGTCGAGTTTAAATGAAGTGTGTTTTCCGAGGCGTTAACGAGTCAAACGTTTCCACGCAGCTCTTCTGTCCGCTGAGGCCGGAAGAAAATGTAGTGAGTCGTGCTGCTCGGTGCAGCAAACAACAGAGCAGTTCCCGCGCTTATTTCGCTCTGGTCTGGTCACCTGATGCTTGCGGTGAAAAAGAATGGTGGACGTTCGCGAAGGTGGTTGTCCAGTGTGGGTGGAGATATTCAAATTAGCAGCGTTCTGAGCCGGCAAGTTACGTAACAAGCCGAGCGTGTTGAATCCCGTATATTCAGATCTAAGCAGACCACAAAAAAATGACTGGGTTGTTTGATTTCACATTTTGTGGGTTAGTTGACCAGATTCCCAAATATAGGTGCTAAAGAAACGGAAAAGTGAGTTTTGCATAATATGTCTCTTTTAATATTGAACAGGTGAGAAATCACCTGGTGTATCAGGTGACCTAAGCTAAGCTAACAAGCTAACAACAGCTTCACTTCTTATTGAACAACATGTCAGTGTTAGCTGTTAGCTAACAGGCTACAGCAGTCCATCACTCTACAAGAGGAACATTTCCACTTCACTGAACTATTAAGTGTCATCATCTATTGGAGTAGAAGAAGAAGAAGAAGATGCTGAAGAAGAAAAAGAGGAGGAGGAGGAGGAGGAAGAAGTAACAGTGGGAAAGACAATGTATTTTATGTGAAGACATTTTTTGGAATAATAAACTGGCAGTTCAATAATGATATCTTTACATTTCCTTCTCTTCACTCTTCCTCCTATTTGTCCTCTTCTTCTTCAACTGAAAAATGTTTGTGGTGATGTTGTGGATCCACTGACGCTCCGGTTCAGTCCAGCTACAGTCAGCAGCTCCCCTCTAAGACATCAGACTGTCTCAACAGAGAAAACTTGATTTCTCTTCATGGTCTGATTTTAAATCACAGTGAACAAACAGGGACAAGTCTGTGGACAGGACAGCAGAGACGGGGACATTTGCTCAGTCTACTCTACAACACAAACTTAATTTATTTAACATCACCACACTGATCACCGTGTGCTGTCACTGCAACAGAACAGGTGACCTCAGGTGACCTCAGGTGACCTGAGGTCACCTCAGGTGACCTGAGGTGAGCTCAGGTGACCTCAGGTGAGCTCAGGTGATTGGTCAGTGGACGCTATAGAGCAGGAAGCGGATCAGTCTGACCGGTAGTGGCAGACTGTGGATCAGTGGGAGTCTTCTGACTCCGACCAGACGTCTGATCTCCAACCTGCAGATCTGCACCAGAGGAAGGGGGGGACCTGAACACAACACACACAGGACAGGTGAAAGAGGCTCTGCCCCCAACTCAGCCAGCCAATCAGACTCAGGTTTTGTTCAGTAACATAATCTTCATTGATATACCTCTTTATGAAGTAACAAGTTAATGACATCACAGTCACTTGACTTCAGGGTCACCGCCTGATTTGTGGTCGGCGTGAAGATGTTAAACAACCACCTTTTTTTTAAGACATATAAGTGGAGCATTTACTGACGTATTTTATGTTGTTGAACAAAACATGAAAATTTCTTCAGCTTGTGTTAAACACAGAGCTTCTAACTATTTCATGGACCAAACAACTAAATGATTAATGGAGAAAATGATTAACACATTGATCAATACTGAAAAGTGAGTTGCAGTCACCATGTCTTGTTACATCTTTTATGTTGTTTGTTGTCTTGTTTCATCATTTTTCGTCTTGTTATGTCAGTGTGCTCCACGTTTCGACCCATTTTTAATTGACAAGATTGTGACAGAAATAATTAATTAAAAAAAAAAAATCAACATTAGAAATAGTAATTAGTTGCAGTCAGTCCTGCAGACGTCTGTGAACAGGAACCTTTTTAAGAATTCAGGAACCATTTTAGGGAATGTGTCTAGATAGCCATAAATCTTTCTAACATATTCTCTGATGTGTAAGAAACATTTTCGGTGACTATTTTTCAACAATATAAAATGAATTCAGAACCTTTTCTAGAATTTCAGAGACCCATTTTTATTCCCCATGTTTGTGGAGTTAATATCGCTGTGACATCTTTGTGTTTGTTCTTACGGGCTTTCAGTTTGATCGGCACCCAGTCACTGTGACTCTCCAGAACGTCCAGCAGCCTGGAACAGAGATGGACGTGACCGACGTAATCCAGCAGCAGCGAGATGATTGGACCAGTCACACGGGAAAGAGACGAGCTGGAAACGGCCTCACAGAACTGAAACAAGATTGAGGACAGTCTTTATCTGATACCGTCTCGTTCTGCTGCAGACTGATGGATGTTTCTGACTCACCAGAATTCTGCGCTGTGGAGCTGCATCTCTGCTGAACTGCAGTTCTTCAATGGGACGGCGTGTTGGTGGGACGGCCGGATGTGGTTTCTGTCCGTAGGGACAGTTGAAGCAGGACTGGGCATCACAGCCATGGTCCAGCAGCAGTTTGAGCATGGGCGGAGACTCCATGGTGAGCAGGATGGCCGATGGGAATTGCGACGGCTGGGTAGAGATCTGAGCATTGACATTGGCGCCGTGCTTCAGCAGCAGCGCTGCCATGTCCATCCATTCGAGGCGGACAGCAATGAGCAGCGGGTTGAAGACGTCCAGGTTGGGGTCGGCTCCAGCCTCCAGCAGTATCTCGGCAGCCTCCAGGTTCCCGTTGTAGACGGAGAAGTAAAGCACCGTGCTGCGCCGGTCCTCATACATCCTGGAATGATCGTAAGACAGCAAGGCGTTGACATCAAAGCCTGATTGGATCAGCAGCTCCATGATGTCATCACGGTTCTTCTCTGCGGCGATGTGCAGCGGACTGATGCCGCTGCTCCGGACTCTGACCCTGCTAGTCACCAGGATCAGAATTGACACAATCCTGGAAATAAAACAGACACCTGAACCTTTGAGTCTGAGCGGCGACAAATCATGTTCTGACAGCCAATCAGGACTCGGGTTTATGACCTCAGTACTGTTTGGTGGAGAGAACAGCTGATCACTGACCGTAAGTGATCATTCTGAACAGCCACATGAAGCGGCAGCAGCCCCGTCTTCGTTGACCGGTTAGGGTCCGCCTTCAGAGACAGCAGGACTTCCACAGCACCAACATGGCCGTTCTTACAGGCTTCAAAGAGTGGTGAGGCGCCGTCTGCTGCCTGAGCGTTCACATCTGCACCTGGGAGACACTAAAACATCTTAAAAACACCTTAAAACATCTTAAAAACACCTTAAAACATCTTAAAAACACCTTAAAACATCTTAAAAACACCTTAACATCGGTCTGTTCACCTCTGCACTGAGAGACAGATTAAAAACACCTTAACAACAGCAGCACAGACACTCAGTGGCGTAGCTGACGTGGGGTTGGTGGGTTTGTAAACACATGGGCCCTTTTTTTTTTTTTTTGTTTAATGTAATGTTGCCGCGGGGTTACGTCACACTGGGTCACTGCATTTTGTTGCATATAAGGGGGATACGAGCGCACCCCCCCCCCCCCTCCCGCTACGCGCGATGTGTCTTTCTCCGGTCAGTTGTCATGGGAACAAGACGCTCTGATGTCTGACCAATGTCAGGCCCCTTTAACCTCAAAACCCAGGTGGAATACAGCGGAGTTACGCCGCTGCAGACACTACAGGTCGTCCGTGGAGAGGGTTGTGTGACTGACCTGTCTTAACAAGTAGCTTGATGATGTCGACATGTCCGTGCTGTGCGGCAGTGAATAAAGGTCGGATGCTGTAAACGTCTTTGGCGTGCGAGTTGGCTCCGGCCTGCAGTAATGTCCTGCAGAGCTCCAGGTGTCCGTGTCTGCAGGCTTCATGAAGCGGACTGCCTCCTCGACCGCAGCAGCGATTCACCTGAGCTCCAAACCTCAGCAACAAATCCACGATGGTCGTGTGCGTCTGTTCACAGGCTGGAAACAACAACAGTGTTTTTGTATTCTAAGATCCCTGGTTTCCATTCAGAACAGTCAGAACATTGAATCTTTCATCAGGTTCTATCATGTCAGCTACCTGCTGACTGCTCACCTGCAAACAGTGGCGTCTCTCTGTCTTTGTTGGCGATGTTTGGGTCGGCGCCGTGCTTCAGGAGAAAGTCAACACAGGACAAGTTTCCTTGACCGGCAGCAAGCAGCAGAGCAGTCTGATTTTTTACAGTGCGCTGGTTCACTGAACCAGGATGAGCTGAGGACACACAGAGGTCAAAGGTCAATCTGTGTTCACCTGCGGTTAATAATCCAACAACATGTCTGTCATCTGCCATCGAACCTCAAACCAAACCACAAAACTGAACTCTCTGTAGATGAGTCCACTTTTTTTTACGGAAGCAATGAAAAATAAAAAATAAACCTTTAATATAATAAAGCTCTCAAATTACAGATGTTCTGGACAACTGGAAAAGAAAACCTGCAGGTGATGCAGGAAGAAAAGTCTGGAGCACCAAGATGATAACTTACAATTCTGAGTCTGATTTTATGATGTTGAGGATTTATGAGTGTGACTGATATACTGATGAATGTATGACGAAGTACTTACTGCTGAAATATTTGAAATAGTTTCCACTCAAACAAGTTGAAATATATAATCCACAGTTTATTAAAATGGAAGAGCTCAAAGTCTCAGTTCAAGTCGTCTGAAGTGTGAATTTAAATGTGATTAACATTCGAATTCCTTTCAGTCTTCAAATTAAAATGGAATCTTAAGAGTCAGTGATGAATGGAGTCACATGGTTCAGATGAAGTTGAAGTATTTTGGTGGGAATTTAAGGTTACAAACTGAAAGATGATGCCAGATGATGGAGAACAACTGTTTATCATGTAACAGGATGTGATATGACTCAACATGAACCTCCGTCACTGAACTGACTGATTATTCATGGATACAGTGGGAAGTATTGAAAAGACTCACATTAACAAAGATCAGGCTCAGACTTCATCTCTAATCTAATCTCTTTAAAGATGATGTGTAGTGCAAGTCATTGTTTTTGGCACGACTTAAAAAACAAACAAACTCCGTCCCTGTCCTTTATCAGACCAGCAGAAGTCGGTGGTCTTCCTCACCGCTGATGAGGATGCTGACACACTGAAGCTGTCCGTAATAAGCAGCTTCATGAAGCGCAATCCAGCCTTCGTCACTGGGATCCATCAAGCTGCTGGACCTCCGTCTGACCAGATCCATCAAAGCCTCTGCATCTCCGTTTATAATCAGAGACTCCAGAGGACTGAACTCTCTGTGACACACAGGAAAACTCACTGTGACCATCAGGTACAGAGACGGGAAAGAAAAAAACTGTGTACAAACGTAAAAAACTGCATGACTGGCTGTTTACAGATGTTTGAAGGCTGTTTACATATGTTTGAAGGCTGTTTGCAGATGTTTGCTGGCTGTTTACAGATGTTTGAAGGCTGTTTACAGATGTTTGAAGGCTGTTTACATATGTTTGAAGGCTGTTTACAGATGTTTGCTGGCTGTTTACAGATGTTTGAAGGCTGTTTACATATGTTTGAAGGCTGTTTGCAGATGTTTGCTGGCTGTTTACAGATGTTTGAAGGCTGTTTACAGATGTTTGAAGGCTGTTTACAGATGTTTGAAGGCTGTTTACATATGTTTGAAGGCTGTTTACAGATGTTTGCTGGCTGTTTACAGATGTTTGAAGGCTGTTTGCAGATGTTTGCTGGCTGTTTACAGATGTTTGAAGGCTGTTTGCAGATGTTTGCTGGCTGTTTACATATGTTTGCTGGCTGTTTACAGATGTTTGAAGGCTGTTTACATATGTTTGCTGGCTGTTTACAGATGTTTGAAGGCTGTTTACAGATGTTTGCTGGCTGTTTACAGATGTTTGAAGGCTGTTTACAGATGTTTGAAGGCTGTTTGCAGATGTTTGCTGGCTGTTTACAGATGTTTGCTGGCTGTTTACAGATGTTTGAAGGCTGTTTACATATGTTTGAAGGCTGTTTGCAGATGTTTGCTGGCTGTTTACAGATGTTTGCTGGCTGTTTACAGATGTTTGAAGGCTGTTTACAGATGTTTGTTTGCTGTTTACATATGTTTGAAGGCTGTTTACAGATGTTTGTTTGCTGTTTACAGATGTTTGTTGGCTGTTTGCAGATGTTTGCTGGCTGTTTACAGATGTTTGAAGGCTGTTTACAGATGTTTGCTGGCTGTTTACAGATGTTTGAAGGCTGTTTACTTAACTTGTGCAGGTTTTGAAGAGTAACTATTACATGCCTAACTGTTTTTAAATGTTTGTTGGCTTCTTGCAGATGTTTGCTGGCTGTTTACAGATGTTTGAAGGCTGTTTACAGATGTTTGTTTGCTGTTTACAGATGTTTGAAGGCTGTTTACAGATGTTTGCTGGCTGTTTACAGATGTTTGCTGGCTGTTTACAGATGTTTCCTGGCTGTTTACAGATGTTGGCTGTTTACAGATGTTTGCTGGCTGTTTACAGATTTTTGTTGTTGACAGATGTTTGCTGGCTGTTTACAGATGTTTGCTGGCTGTTTACAGATGTTGGCTGTTTACAGATGTTTGCTGGCTGTTTACAGATGTTTGCTGGCTGTTTACAGATGTTGGCTGGCTTCTTGCAGATCTTTGCTGGCTGTTTACAGATGTTTGCTGGCTGTTTATAGATGTTTGCTGGCTGTTTACAGATGTTTGTTGGCTTCTTACAGATGTTTGCTGGCTGTTTACAGATGTTTGTTGGCTTCTTGCAGATGTTTGCTGGCTGTTTACAGATGTTTGCTGGCTGTTTATAGATGTTTGCTGGCTGTTTACAGATGTTTGTTGGCTTCTTACAGATGTTTGCTGGCTGTTTACAGATGTTTGCTGGCTGTTTACAGATGTTGGCTGTTTACAGATGTTTGTTTGCTGTTTACAGATGTTTGCTGGCTGTTTACAGATGTTGGCTGTTTACAGATGTTTGCTGGCTGTTTACAGATGTTTGAAGGCTGTTTATAGATGTTTGCTGGCTGTTTACAGATGTTTGCTGGCTGTTTACAGATGTTTGCTGGCTGTTTACAGATGTTGGCTGTTTACAGGTGTTTGTTTGCTGTTTACAGATGTTTGTTGGCTGTTTGCAGATGTTTGCTGGCTGTTTACAGATGTTTGAAGGCTGTTTACAGATGTTTGCTGGCTGTTTACAGATGTTTGAAGGCTGTTTACTTAACTTGTGCAGGTTTTGAAGAGTAACTATTACATGCCTAACTGTTTTTAAATGTTTGTTGGCTTCTTGCAGATGTTTGCTGGCTGTTTACAGATGTTTGAAGGCTGTTTACAGATGTTTGTTTGCTGTTTACAGATGTTTATTGGATGTTTACAGATGTTTGAAGGCTGTTTACAGATGTTTGCTGGCTGTTTACAGATGTTTGCTGGCTGTTTACAGATTTTTCCTGGCTGTTTACAGATGTTTGCTGGCTGTTTACAGATGTTTGTTGGCTTCTTACAGATGTTTGCTGGCTGTTTACAGATGTTGGCTGTTTACAGATGTTTGTTTGCTGTTTACAGATGTTTGCTGGCTGTTTACAGATGTTGGCTGTTTACAGATGTTTGCTGGCTGTTTACAGATGTTTGCTGGCTGTTTACAGATGTTTGTTTGCTGTTTACATATGTTTGAAGGCTGTTTACAGATGTTTGTTTGCTGTTTACAGATGTTTGTTGGCTGTTTGCAGATGTTTGCTGGCTGTTTACAGATGTTTGAAGGCTGTTTACAGATGTTTGCTGGCTGTTTACAGATGTTTGTTGGCTGTTTGCAGATGTTTGCTGGCTGTTTACAGATGTTTGTTGGCTTCTTACAGATGTTTGCTGGCTGTTTACAGATGTTTGCTGGCTGTTTACAGATGTTTGCTGTTTACATATGTTTGAAGGCTGTTTACAGATGTTTGTTTGCTGTTTACAGATGTTTGTTGGCTGTTTACAGATGTTTGCTGGCTGTTTACAGATGTTTGCTGGCTGTTTACAGATGTTTGTTGGCTGTTGACAGATGTTTGCTGGCTGTTGACAGATGTTTGCTGGCTGTTTACTCACCTCTTGCAGGCCTTGTAGATGAAGTGGAACAGGCCTGTTGGGGGGTTTGCAGAGTTAGATGGAGGGACGTGGCGTTGGTGTCTGTTAGGATCACGGTGTCTCTGTCTGGACTCTGGGTTTGTTTGAGTGCGGTTATCTGTGGTAGGCGGGGCTGAGGATGACAGTGACGATGATGATGGTGATGAACTGCGGTCAGACTGTGGAGGAGGAAGGTGTTTGTCTGACAGACTTCTCTCCACAGCGATCTGTAGCAGCTCCTCATCAGACAGCTGATTGTAAACACCGTAGTCGTCCAGACTGTGCTCAGAGGCGGCCATGTTGGATCTGTGGCGGGACAAAGAAACAGGATCCGTCCAAATATCAGCAGAGGAGTTTCATATGAAGAACGTGTGTGTGTGTGTGTGTGTGTGTGTGTGTGTGTGTGTGTGTGTGTGTGTGTGTGTGTCTCTGTGTGTGTCTGTGTGTGTGTGTGTGTGTGTGTGTGTGTTTGTGTGTGTGTGTGTGTGTGTGTGTGTGTGTGTTTGTGTGTGTGTGTCTGTGTGTGTCTCTGTGTGTGTGTGTGTGTGTGTGTGTGTGTGTGTGTGTGTGTGTGTGTGTGTGTGTGTTTGTGTGTGTGTGTGTGTCTCTGTGTGTGTGTGTGTGTGTGTGTGTGTGTGTCTCTGTGTGTGTCTCTGGTGTGTGTGTGTCTCTGTGTGTGTGTGTGTCTCTGTGTGTGTGTGTGTGTGTGTGTGTGTGTGTGTGTGTGTGTGTGTGTCTCTGTGTGTCTCTGTGTGTGTGTGTGTGTGTGTGTGTGTGTGTGTGTGTGTGTGTGTGTGTGTGTGTGTGTGTGTGTGTTTGTGTGTGTGTGTGTGTCTCTGTGTGTGTGTGTGTGTGTGTGTGTGTGTGTCTCTGTGTGTGTCTCTGGTGTGTGTGTGTCTCTGTGTGTGTGTGTGTCTCTGTGTGTGTGTGTGTGTGTGTGTGTGTGTTTGTGTGTGTGTGTGTGTCTCTGTGTGTGTGTGTGTGTGTGTGTGTGTGTGTCTCTGTGTGTGTCTCTGGTGTGTGTGTGTCTCTGTGTGTGTGCGTGTCTCTGTGTGTGTGTGTGTGTGTGTGTGTGTGTGTGTGTGTGTTTGTGTGTGTGTGTCTCTGTGTGTGTGCGTGTCTCTGTGTGTGTGTGTGTGTGTGTGTGTGTGTGTGTGTCTCTGTGTGTGTCTCTGGTGTGTGTGTGTCTCTGTGTGTGTGCGTGTCTCTGTGTGTGTGTGTGTGTGTGTGTGTGTGTGTGTGTGTGTTTGTGTGTGTGTGTGTGTGTGTGTGTGTGTGTGTCTCTGTGTGTGTGTGTGTGTGTGTGTGTGTGTGTCTCTGTGTGTGTCTCTGGTGTGTGTGTGTCTCTGTGTGTGTGTGTGTCTCTGTGTGTGTGTGTGTGTGTGTGTGTGTGTGTGTGTGTGTGTGTCTGACAGCGATGCAGGTCAGTGGTGTTTACTTTCTCTGTCCTGAAGCCAAAACATTCTGAGACGTTCTGACGCACAAAACTACACAGTTTGTTCTGTTTGAATCATTTCTGATGTATCTTTGGCACAAACTGAAGTGGGGGGGGCATAACATAACATCACCTGACATAACAACATGCATAGCATAACACAAAATTACATAACATGAAATGTTAGTCATGTGACTCCCACTTTTTCCTCAGGCATTTACTAGGTCATCGCCTCTGAACCCCGAACCCTGAACCTGCACCTCAGTCCTCACCTGTTACCTGTTCTGTTGCCTGTGAGCAGATGCAGCTTCACTCTGCTCACCTGAGCCAAAGATCAAAGTCATCATGAAACTTGTTCAGTCCTTTAGTGTTGTTGTTGTTCAGTGAGGTCCTACCTGTGGAACGGTCCAATCAGCTCTCAGCAACCGTGTTTGGTTGAACTTTATAGAAGCAGCAGCAACAGGTTTGTGTTCGGGCTCAAAGCAGAGACTCAGTTGGTTTCCTGAGCTGAGGGGGGGTGAGGAGGGGTGAGAGGGGTGAGGGGGGGTGAGGGGGGTGAGGGGGGGTAAGGGGGGTGAGGGGGGGTGACGGGGGGTGATGGGGGGTGAGGAGGGGTAAGGGGGGGTGAGGGGGGGTAAGGGGGGTGACGGGTTGCCAGGAGATACTGATACTAAAACTCTGCTGGCTTAAAGTCAGAGAGACCAGACTGACTGAATAAAGGCAGTGCTAGAATGTAACTAAGTACTCAAGTATCGTTCCTGAGTACAAATCTGAGGTACTTGTACTTGAGTGTTTCCATTTTATGATACTTGACATGAAATGTCTATATGTCCCTCAGTCAGTACTGACATCAACAGACAGCAGCTGTGATGTTTGGACGGAGTCAGAGAGACACATGCTGCCGTCACTGACGTCTTCTTCAGAGACGTCCCTGATTATTTCACAGAGACGATGCTGAGACACGTTGTGGACGTGTTCCAACAGCGTGTCTTCATAGTAAAAGAGTTCAGGTCCTAGACTGACCTGGACCTGCAGTCCAGACCTGGACCTGCAGTCCAGACCTGGACCTGCGGTCCAGACGTGTCTCCCATTGAAAATGTGTCACAACACAATGACTGGATGTTTACAACAAAATATAAAGTTTATCAGTTTGAAAAGTGAATATCTGGTGTTTGAACTGGTCGAGAAGTTTTTTGGAAATCATTGTTTTCTTTTTACATTTTACACAACTTCACAATTGTTTTTTGGAATTTCTGACTGAACGGCTTTGAAAAAATATGTGATTGTGATTATTTTGACTGATGTTATAACTGTGATATGACTTGAGAAATTAGAGGAACTGATACTTTTTACATCATTATTCTAAGTTTGATTGAAAAACATGTTAAAGTGAAGATGGTGTGATTTTTTTTTTTTTTTTGCAGGAATCTTTACCAAATGAAGATTTTTTTTGAGCCTGTCGGATCTGATGTGTGGGACAAATAATGAGAAATGGACAAATATTGCACCTCCTGCCATTTGAAAACTGCAGAAAGCCATATTGTGATTTTGATTTTCTTTTTTTTTCTTTTTAAATTCAATTAATTGTGCAGCTCTGTTGAAAATCATGAAATGTTGGCATGTAGGGAAAAATGAAAGCTGCTGGTGAACTTTCATATTCTGTTGATTTTGGAGCTCCTGTGGACAAAAACAGTTTTTTCTTTGCTATAAACACAAAATGTAACATCAAAAATAAATCAAAAATAAGACTCGCTGTCACTTTGTGTGTGAAAATGTGACCACAGGTCGTTTCATCTGATTTCATTAAGAATAACTTTTCACTGATGTAGCGTCACTGTGACTGTTTATAACCTGTTATAAAGTCACTGTAGGCACTTTGACTTTTCTTCATGTGAACATTATAAAATCACTCCACTGATCATTAATGAACCACCACAGCACAGTCCTGTTCCTGAAAACAAGCTGGACTTTGTGAATGAGTTTGGTCACTTACATCCGGCCGTTTCCATGGAAACCGGTTTAGCTGCTGCAGTGCAGGGCGTTAGCTTCCAGCTAGCAGATCGCCTGGTTCTGGTCTGGTTTTGACCTGGTTCCGGTACGGTGAACCGGCTCAGCCCTCAGTGTGCGGTCAGGGCCGCGTCAGTAGCGGGTCAGTCGGAGAATAATAACACACTTAACTACTCCTGCTTCACCAATCTCCATTCAGTTTTCAGACAGTTCTACCAATTTACGAAGCGTCCTGGTTTATAGGAACTGACGAGAGATTATGCACTGAAATGAAATGATATTTAAAATCTTGCGGTAAAATCTGGTTTGATAAAATCCACCGTGAGGCTGCACACACACATCAACTCTCCTGTAATGTTTGACAGCGCTTGGTGCCGCCCTCCGTGTGGGAGCGACTAGACGGACCTGGGTTCACAAAGATCGACATTTTATTGGAATAACTGCCTGTCGGTGTCCTCACTGTAGGCCGAACTGAGTGGGTCGAACCAGTTTCTAAAATGTGTGACTTTTTTAAAGTCTTAAGGATTGTTACATTTACAAATGAACGCAGACGCATCATAGCGCTCAAATTTTAACGCAGTTCGGCGTGACGTGTCTACCGCACAGGACCGAACAGAAGGAACAGGTGTAGTAGGTCGGATTTTATTGAAATGAGATTGTGTTGGTTTGTTGCATGTAAGCCGAAATGAAGAAGACATCGAGTCGATGTATTTAATGTGTGATGTTTGATGATTTTTAGATTCTCATTCTTTTTAAACGGTGAAGGATTTCCTTAATGAGAGTTCTGAACGGAGTCTGGCGTGACGTTCCCTCCGCTCAGGACAGAACAGGAGGAGCGGCTGTCAAAGATCTGGATTCTTCTGAAGGCTGTGATGAGTGGTGTCCTGAAGACCTGCCGAAGTGAAGAGTGCTCTTTTTCATGACTGATTATTGTCGGTTTTCAGCTGCAGCACACCACCGGGTCAACAAGTCTGGAAATCAGCGTTAAAACGTTAATTTTTTAGATGGAGTTTGGCCTAACGTCATATCGCGTAGGAGAGAGCAGATTCAGCTGATGGTGACTGGCGGCGGCTGGTCGTAGATCCCTGCTCTCATACTGACAGATTCTATTCAACAGATGTTCACTTAGAAAACTGAAGATTTACTGGAATAACTGCAGGTCTCGTATTAAAGAACTGACAGATTCTATTCAACAGATGTTCTTTTAGAACAGTGCAGATTTTACAGGAACAACCGTAGCTGAGAGGTTCAAATGTGCGCCGAACGGAATGCTGGACGCTGCTGATTTGTGTTCTATTGGACTGCGAGAGTCTGACTGAAGCTACATCTGCATATGAGTGAACGATTCTTATTTTACTGGATTTTTGAACGAGGTCTGGTGTGACCCCCCACCCCCACCCCCTACCCGGCCACAGATCGAGCAGGGATCTCCTTGGAAACCGTTAGTGACAGTTAGCCCCCCCCCCCCCAGCCTCAGAAAGGATGGTTGGTGCTGACATCCACCGCGTGCTCTCCCACTAACACCCAGTATCAAACTGGGCCGGTTCCAGTGGACAGATGTTCTCCAGCAGCAGGATGACTCTGAACCAGTCCGCTCTGTACGGTGGCCCGCTGGAGGAGCTGCAGGAACTAGCCTTCATCGAGAGGCCGATCCGCCGGAGCCTCAAGGTATTTATAACTGCCTCTCTCTTCATCCTCCTCCTCTTCATCATCAGTGTGAAGGTGTTCATAGAGTCAGACAGGTGGGACTGAGGAGGATGATGGTGCTGCTGCTGCTGATGATGATGATGATGAAGGTGATATTGTGAGTCAGTGGGAGGAAGATCAGCCTCCATGCAGGAAGCAGAGGGGAGACCCGCTATGTGCGCAGCATGACGCAGTTTCTGTCTGTCTGTCTGCAGTGAGACACGCGCACACAGAGACAGGTGGACAGGTTGTTGTACAGCAGCTTCTTCTTCTCTGTCAGAATGTGATCGAAGCAGTAAATCAATATCAGTATTGATCAGTTTATAAGCTTTTTATGATTACAGCTGTTTTATTATCTTCAGTTTTCATCATGTATTCACAGATAATCATTTATTACATATTTACACTGATTGTTACTGAAAATACATGAGGAATATTTATGCTTCATTATTGATTTGTAAATCGATCAATCAGTCAATCTTTTAATTGATTAATTGATCCTTTCACAAACTTGTGAGAGTGATCAATCTAACCATAATTTTTCCACGAATCAATTAGTTGTTTGGTCCATAAAATGTCAGAAAATATCTTTCAAAGTCCAAGATGACGTCTTCAAATGTCTCATTTTGTCCACAACTCAAAGATACTAAGGTTACGGTCAGAGACGAGGAAAGAAACTAGAAAATATTCACATTTAAGAAGCTGAAATCAAAGAATTTTGACTTTTTTAATTAGAAAAATGACTCAAACCGACGAATCGATTATCAAACTCCAAGTAAAATCAAATATAAAAATAGAAACAATAATGACAATAGTTCAGTGTTAAAACAGATGAAAAAAAAATCATGATTAATTATTATTATTAATTTTCATGTTGTCATCAGTGACCTGGTCATTATTTTCTTAATCAGTTAATTTTCTGTCTGACTTTAATCAAACAGAAAATATTCACATGTCAAGCTGAACTGTGTTTTTTTGTTTGTGGTGGTCTGCCCTCCCAATCAAACATATTGATCTTATGTGAAAGATTCCAGTCATCAGTTATTAATGAATGAATCAGAAGTGATGAATGTTGAGTTTGTGAAGGTTCTCGTGGTTCCTGTGAATGTTTTAAACATTATTAATAATTAAAAATAATTCAGAGCCAGAACTGTGGTGTACTGATATATTCTTCTTCTTCTTCTTCTTCTTCTTCTTCTTCTTCTTCTTCTTCTTCTGTTCACACCTGAATCTGTGGGGGTGGAGGAGGAGGGGCTTTAGCAGGATGACGATGTGGGGTGGGCGGAGCCTGGGGGGTCCTCTTATGGGAGAAACCCCGACGTCATGACGATGCAGTCACACACCCCCATCTCATCCCACACACACACACACACACACACACACACACACACACACACACACACACACACACACATACTACAGTCTGATCTGTCCAATCAGCTGTGAGTCTGTGTGAGGTTTTTTTCAGATTTGTTATATTTATTAACATGTTTCTCAATAATTAATCACTTACTAAATTAATTGCTAACTATTTTGATAATCAGTTAATCATTTTGAGTCTATTTGAATTAAAACAAAGTCTAAATTCTCTGATTTCAGTTTCTTAAATGTGAATATTTTCTGGGTTCTTTACTCTCTGAGGACGTTTTTGACTTTAATTAACATTTTTCAACATTTCATGGACCAAACAATTTATTAATCAGTAGAGAAAATGATCAACACATTAATTGATAATGAAAATAATTGTTGCAGGAAAGATTTGGAAAACAGGTACAAACATCTAGATGTCAGCATATTTGGCTCCAAATGTAATAATTACAGAAACAACAAATAACAGCAACAAAAAGATCGGTGGAGCGAACATGGAGCCGACGGACGGATGAGATGACAGGATGAATTAGAAGAGAAAACAGATGAATTAACAGTGAAAATAATCGATAGTTGCATCATTACTGTTCACATTAAAACACACCTGAGCACTCTGCTGATGTCACACAAGTCCAGGTTTGTAATTGGTCTGGATGTGTTGTGTTGCGTCCTGTCAGACAGCGGAGGAGATCGACCAGCTGACTGTGGATGAAGACCTGAATGACATTGAGAGAGCGGTCTACCTGCTCAGGTGAGTCTTGGACCTCCAGTGTCAGAAGGTTACAGGACAGAGAACTGAAGACGGTGGTTTACTGCAGTAAAAGTGAAACAGTTCAGGCTCTGAAATGTCCTCAAAGTATAAAAGTAAAAAGTCGTCCTCTGAAGGACATTTCTACTGACTGTTTCTGTCCAAAGACAACTGAACCTCCGTCTCTGTCTGTCTCACAGTCTAACAACCTTTATGTTCTTTTCATCTTGTTGCATCTTTTACATCATTTCTGGCTTGTTATGTATTGTAATGTCTTTTTCATCTTACATTTTCTCCATCTCGTTACGTTTCTTTTACATTGTTTGTACGTCGTTTTTGTCTTATGTGTTGTTACATCTTTGTCATCTTACATTTTGTCCATCTTGTTATGTCTTTTTCATCTTGCACAGCATTTCTGTCTTGTTTTGTCTGCTGTTGTTTTTGTCTTGCATTTAAGCCAAAGTGATGAGCCTGTTTTGAAAATGTGTAGAAAGTTCCGATATTTCTGTTCAGATGTTGGGAGTAAAAGTTAAAAGTTGTCAGAAAAATAAATATTTAAATACAGATGTAAAATCATCTGAAGTACAGTAACAAAGTATTTGTACTTAGTTACTTCTCACATCTGACCTTTAATCACACCGTGTGACACCACATATGTTGGAAAACAGTTTTCAGAGACAAGAACTGATGTTTTTTACTTTTACTGTTTGCTCAGCATCAGGTAAAACTGCACTCAGACTCAGACTCAGTTAGTCTCAGTTAGTCTCAGTCTCAGTCAGTCTGAGTCTCAGTTAGTCTCAGTCAGTCTGAGTCTCAGTTAGTCTCAGTCAGTCTCAGTCTCAGTCAGTCTCAGTCAGTCTCAGTCTCAGTCAGTCTCAGTCAGTCTCAGTCAGTCTCAGTCAGTCTGAGTCTCAGTTAGTCTCAGTCAGTCTCAGTCAGTCTCAGTCAGTCTCAGTCAGTCTCAGTTAGTCTCAGTCAGTCTCAGTCTCAGTCAGTCTCAGTCAGTCTCAGTTAGTCTCAGTCAGTCTCAGTCTCAGTCAGTCTTAGTCTCAGTCAGTCTGAGTCTCAGTCAGTCTCAGTCAGTCTCAGTCTCAGTCAGTCTCAGTCTCAGTCAGTCTGAGTCTCAGTTAGTCTCAGTCAGTCTCAGTCAGTCTCAGTCAGTCTGAGTCTCAGTCAGTTTGAGTCTCAGTCAGTCTCAGTCAGTCTGAGTCTCAGTCAGTTTGAGTCTCAGTTAGTCTCAGTCAGTCTCAGTCTCAGTCAGTCTCAGTCTCAGTCAGTCTCAGTCAGTCTCAGTCTCAGTCAGTCTCAGTCTCAGTCAGTCTCAGTCAGTCTCAGTCAGTCTCAGTCTCAGTTCGTCTCAGTTAGTCTCAGTCAGTTTCAGTCTCAGTCAGTCTCAGTCTCAGTCAGTCTCAGTCAGTCTCAATCTCAGTTAGTCTCAGTTAGTCTCAGTCAGTCTCAGTCAGTCTCAGTCTCAGTCAGTCTCAGTTAGTCTCAGTCTCAGTCTCAGTCAGTCTCAGTCAGTCTCAGTCAGTCTCAGTCTCAGTCAGTCTCAGTCTCAGTCAGTCTCAGTCAGTCTCAGTCAGTCTCAGTCAGTCTCAGTCAGTCTCAGTCTCAGTCTCAGTCAGTCTCAGTCAGTCTCAGTCTCAGTCAGTCTCAGTCAGTCTCAGTTCGTCTCAGTCTCAGTCAGTCTCAGTCTCAGTCAGTCTCAGTCAGTCTCAGTCAGTCTCAGTCTCAGTTAGTCTCAGTCAGTCTCAGTCAGTCTCAGTCTCAGTCAGTCTCAGTCAGTCTCAGTCTCAGTTAGTCTCAGTCAGTCTCAGTCAGTCTCAGTCTCAGTCAGTCTCAGTCTCAGTTAGTCTCAGTCAGTCTCAGTCTCAGTCAGTCTCAGTCAGTCTCAGTCTCAGTTAGTCTCAGTCAGTCTCAGTCAGTCTCAGTCTCAGTCAGTCTCAGTCAGTCTCAGTCAGTCTCAGTCTCAGTTAGTCTCAGTCTCAGTCAGTCTCAGTCAGTCTCAGTCTCAGTTAGTCTCAGTCAGTCTCAGTCAGTCTCAGTCTCAGTCAGTCTCAGTCTCAGTCAGTCTCAGTCTCAGTTAGTCTCAGTCAGTCTCAGTCAGTTTCAGTCTCAGTTAGTCTCAGTCAGTCTCAGTCAGTCTCAGTCTCAGTCAGTCTCAGTCTGTAGACTGGAGGCAGAGTGAGCAGCTCGTTTGCTCAGTCTTGTTGTGACCCAGTAAACTGAGCAGATAATTAAAGAGTGAAGCTGCAGTCTGATCCCAGAGGATCTGAACTAGTTCACTGAGCTCATTCTGAGTCTGAAACCTGAACCATGATTGCGACCATCACATCCTGGACTCATGTCACCTGAGGAATAAAACGTGACACATCCAGCAGGTATCTGACCTGACCTTCACCTGCCAGCAGTGTAGGGCTGAACAATTAAAATCACAATACGGCCTACAGCAATTTTAAAATGACAGAAGACGCAATACGTGTAAAATACAAAATGTGAGTCAAGCTACGATTTTAAATGAAATATGTTGCTGCAGAAATGTCCTGATCCACACATCATGTTTTTACGGACTTAAGAAAACATCTTTGTTTTATACAGATCCCTGCCATTCCTTCTAATATCACAAATCATATCACAATTACAATATCAGTCAAAATAATCGAAATTAGATATTTTTAAAAAATTGTTCTGCCCTACAGCAATGTTAACCCGCAATTGTTGAGTTCCCCAAAGTTTGATGCCAGAGATGTAAAGTTTGAGTCCTCAGCATTATGAAAATGCTGGATGTTATAAATCCACTCCAGTATTGTCGAAATGAGTCAAGCAGCATAGCAAGCATGACTATGTTTTTGCTAATTAATGCTAATTACACCAATTATGCAAACGTCACGGGCGGCACGATGGTGCAGTGGTCAGCACTGCCGCCTCACAGCACGAAGGTCCTGAGTTCAAATCCCCCAGGGGGCGGGGCCTTTCTGTGTGGAGTTTGCATGTTCTCCCTGTGTCTGCGTGGGTTCTCTCCGGGTTCCCCGACTTCCTCCCACAGTCCAAAGACATGCAGCATAATAAATTAATTGGTGACTCTAAATTTCCCATAGGTGTGAGTGGTTGTCTGTCTCTAAGTGATGAGCTGGTGAACCCCGCCTCTCGCCCAGTGTCAGCTGGGATGGACTCCAGTGGTTACAGACAATGAATTAATGCAAATATCACAACATAACGCTGGGGACATTTCTGACATAACGCATTAGGGTACTGAATATTTGCGGGTTCGCAATAAAGCTCTAAGCTCCATTGACTGGCAAAATAGACTGTAATAATAATATATATAATAATAATAATAACTGATTAATCAGTTTAAGTAATTTTTTGGACAAAAAAATACAAATTCTCTGATTTCAGCTTCTTAAATGTGAATATTTTCTGGTTTCTTTACTACTGAATGTCCTTGAGTTGTGGACAAAACAAGACATTTGAGGACATCGTCTTGGACTTGAAATTTTATGGAAATGATCGACAGATTGATCAATAATGAAAATAATCCAAAATAATAATTAAATTTGCAAAAGCAGTTTGCACTTCAACAGTGGAACGCTAGACCCAAAATCCAGTTAGCATATTCCCAAGAAATGAAAAGGTAACTCAAAATACTCACATCACACATCGGATAAATGACCGTTTCCTGTTTTTTATGCTCAATGAAAATAAGTGTTACAGAAAAGACTTTAACAAAATGTGCAAACCTCCTGTATGTTTCAACTGACAGGATTGCGGCAGGATTAATTAAGCGATGCGTTTTGCTCCTGTTGGTGTAACTGGACACAGGTGTGGAGTCCCTCAGGGTTTGGTTTCAGGTCCTCGTTTTTTGATTTGATATATTTGATAAACGTTCTCCTGTATATTCTGACCTGTCTGTTCCTCCTCTGGTGGTCAGTGTGGGGCAGGAGGTACAGAGAGCGAGCGTCATCAGTAACCTGCCGAGCCTCGTCCGCCAGAATCCAGCTGAGACGTTCCGTCGGGTCGTACCAAAGGTCCGGGTAAGTACGCAGTCACGCTGTCTGACAGTCACAGCTGGGCAGTATATGGACAGGTGTGTGGACAGGTGTGTGGGCAGGTGTGTGGGCAGGTGTGTGGACAGGTGTGTGGGCAGGTGTGTGGGCAGGTGTGTGGACAGGTGTGTGGGCAGGTGTGTGGGCAGGTGTGTGGACAGGTGTGTGGGCAGGTGTGTGGACAGGTGTGTGGACAGGTGTGTGGGCAGGTGTGTGGACAGGTGTGTGGACAGGTGTGTGGGCAGGTGTGTGGACAGGTGTGTGGGCAGGTGTGTGGACAGGTGTGTGGACAGGTGTGTGGGCAGGTGTGTGGACAGGTGTGTGGACAGGATTTTAAATTAGTATTAAATTAATAACTGATTTAAATGTTAAAATACTGAATCTGTTGTTTTTCTGTTATATATGATCACATCGTATGTTACATTGTTCTCACATGCTGCCCGACTGCAGGTCATTCATTTTTACCTGCACCTGTGAATTTATGTTAATATATTTTACACAACTTTTTTGCGGATCACCCAGAGGGCACCTGACCTGACATGACTCTAGTACAAGTGTGTCGTCCAGGTAACCTGTCCTGTATATATGACTCAGGAGGTCCTGAATGGAGCCGCTGCTGAAATCCAGCTGGCGGCAGCAGCGTCGTTTTTAACTATCCTGCAGGATGACATCATTCTGATCCACACCCACACCTACTCCATCCTGAAGACGGTCCTGCTACACCTGAACCACAGAGACACAGGTAATGACAGATGAAAATAAAAAATAATGAGTGCTGTACTGGTCAAAAAATGTGGAAACTTAAAACAAAAATCAGGTGCTCTTCAAGGATAGAACAAATAAGTAGAAGTATTTTCAACGCCTGAACTCTTTTGATGTTAATATTGATTTTAATTTTCATATTTAGATTGCTCTCAGAAGAATCGTCACCCCGACGTGACAGACGGGTTTATGTGTCCCTGTGATCCTGAGGCTGTGTTGTGGGCAGCGGTGGACAAAGTACTCGACCCCAGTACTTGAGTCAAAGTACAGATACTCCTGATCAAATATTACTCAACTACAAGTGAAAGTTGCTCAGTCAAAATTTTACTTGAGTTAAAGTACTAGAGTACTTGGTTTTAAAAATACTTAAGTATTCAAAAGTACAAATTACAAAGTACATTTTCTAATATCAATACATGCTGTATTGTTTTCATGATGCATTTACAGAAGCTTGTAACTTTCTGAAACCATCTAATGATGCACTGATGCTTGTAGAACCTCTCTGATACTCAAAGTCTACCACCTATAAAAACTTCAGCATAGAAATACAATCAAAAACAAAAGAGACAGCTGTTTATTTTCTGATGTAACTGTATTAAAATCACATCATTAAATCAGATTGAAGTCGACTGTAAGGATTTCTCCAAGTCTGTTAAATAACAGATTTCTTTCTGTCTTCAGAGGCAGTATATATACATGAATTATGTGGTATTTTTCACCCCAATAAAAACAATCCAACTTTAAAAGCTACCTGGAATAATTAATAATTATAATAACATCTTGAGATTTAATTTTGTCTTTCTCCTGCCGTCACCATTACAGCTTTTTGTTTGAATGACAGAGGGAGAGTTTGTTCTTGTTACAGACGCCTGGATGACGTGTTTCCACTTTTACATCAATCCTATTTGAGAGGAGCTCTGTGATTGGTTTTCTTTTGTGAGGAACACGTCATGTGACCAACTGCATTTTAGAAAAGAAAAAACACCAACAGCTGACTTCAAAGCTGCGTTTAGTGGAAAAGTAACAACAAGCTTCCTAGAAATGTAGTGGAGTCAAAAGTACAATATTTGTCTTTGAAATGTAGTGGAGCGAAAGTAATAAGTTTCCAAAAAAACAAATACTCAAGTAAAGTACAGATTCTCAAAAAATGTACTTAAGTACAGTACTCAAGTAAATGTACTTCACTACTGTCCACCACTGGTTGTGGGTAACAGCCCCTGCTAGGGTCCCCCAAGGCAAACTGGTCCCAGGGGAGGGGCCGATACTAAATGATGTAGCCAAATAAGAGCTCAGGAAACTCGCCCAGAAGCAGGAAATCAAGGACCGCACTTGTAACCAGACCTGGAAGGAGGAGGTGGAGCTAATGCAGGAGGTGGAGCTAATGCAGGAGGTGGAGCTAATGCAGGAGGTGCAGCTAATGCAGGAGGTGGAGCTAATGCAGGAAGTGGAGCTAATGCAGGAGGTGGAGCTAATGCAGGAGCTGGAGCTAATGCAGGAGGTGGAGCTAATGCAGGAGGTGGAGCTAATGCAGGAGGTGGAGCTAATGCAGGAAGTGGAGCTAATGCAGGAGGTGGAGCTAATGCAGGAGGTGGAGCTAATGCAGGAAGTGGAGCTAATGCAGGAAGTGGAGCTAATGCAGGAGCTGGAGCTAATGCAGGAGGTGGAGCTAATGCAGGAGGTGGAGCTAATGCAGGAGCTGGAGCTAATGCAGGAGGTGGAGCTAATGCAGGAGGTGGAGCTAATGCAGGAAGTGGAGCTAATGCAGGAAGTGGAGCTAATGCAGGAGCTGGAGCTAATGCAGGAGCTGGAGCTAATGCAGGAAGTGGAGCTAATGCAGGATGTGGAGCTAATGCAGGAGGTGGAGCTAATGCAGGAGGTGGAGCTAATGCAGGAGGTGGAGCTAATGCAGGAGGTGGAGCCAATGCAGGAGCTGGAGCTAATGCAGGAGGTGGAGCTAATGCAGGATGTGGAGCTAATGCAGGAGGTGGAGCTAATGCAGGAGGTGGAGCGGTGCCATCAAGATATAGTTGGGCTCACCTCCACACACAGGTTCTGGCTCTGGAACCAAACTCCTGCCTCCTTTTTCAGAGTATTGGGAAACTCACAAACCCCCAACTTGAGTTCTTGTGGAGAATGAGAGGGTCTGTGGGCAACGGTGGAGAAACCTGGGGTGATTGCCTGATCTGAACCTGGACTTCTTTGCTGGTCCTGATTGGCTGAAACAAACACCTTGATGTAGCACAAGGTAATTCATAAGTGTACCTGGTATAACAACACTTGAGGCCAAAGGTCAGTGATGGACTTTGTGGTTATATCATCAGACCTGTGGCTGTATGTCTTGGCCACTCAGATGAAGAGAGGAGCAGTGCTGTCAGCTGATCACCACCTGGTGCTGAGTTGGATCAGATGGGAAGGGAGGCGGCCAGGCAGAGCTGGTAAGCCCAAATGTGTAGTAAGGGTGAACTGTGAATTTCTGGAGGAGGACCCTGTCCAGGAGGTCTTCAGCTCCTTTCACCATACTGGGGGAGTCTGAGAACATGGAATCAGAGTGGGCCATGTTCAAAGCTTCAGGCCGGTAGGAGCTATGGTCAGAAGGTCATCAATGTCTGTCATGATGGCAACCTGAGAACCTGCGTGTGGACACCAGTACTGAGGGAGGCCATCAAGTTAAGTGGCCCAGGGGTCTCCTGAAGTAGCTGGCAGAATGTACCATTAGGCCTGAAGGGCTGCCAATTTCTCAGTTGCTGAAGAGAAACCTGGTTGTGGGAGGAGTTCAGGGAGGCTACGGAGAACAACTTTCAGATAGCCTCAGGGGAACATGGGAGTTTGACCATCCAGTTTACTTGTGCTTTGTGAATTTGAACCGCCTTCAACTGTGTCCCCTGGAGGAAACCTTTGGTAGGTACCGTGGGAGTATGGGGTACCGGGGCCGTTGCTATGAGCCGTCTGGTCCCTCTGTAACCAAAGTGAGAGACGTGTCTGCATCCTTGGCTCAAAATCAGACATTCTTAATGGGTGTTTGACTCGTCCAGGACTGACACTTCTTCCTGATCCTGTCTGTGATCTTCATGGACAAGATCTCAAGGAGCAGCCAGGGTGAAGAGAGGTTCTGGTTTGGGAACCTCAGAATTGTGTCACTGCTTTTTACAGATGATGTGCAGCGGAGTGTGAAGTGACTGGGATGAGAGTCAGCGTCTCCAAGTCTGAGGCCATGGTTCTCTGCTGGAAAACATTTCCTCCGTAGGGTGTCTTGACTTGACTTAGAGATAAGGTGAGACAGCTTGGAGTAGAACCACAGGCTTTCCAGACACGTTCCACTGGGAGGAGCCTCCTGAGTAGACCCTCACTGGAGGGATTACATATCCTAACAACATGGCCCCTGATAGGCTGATAAGATATATGGATATTAACATTGATGTCGACGTTAATGTGTTTGACAGTGGTGAGCAACGCCTGGCTGGAGACTCTGCTGTCGGCCATCAACGCTCTGCCTAAGGAAACCATCAAACAAGAGGTACAGTGATGATAAAGATAATGACGATACTTTATTCTGATTTCTTTTTCTTGAGTCACAGCAGCTTCACTACCACCTTTGTTGTCTGCTGGTCTCTTTACCAGTTTATTCTTCTCTTCTATCTTTGTTTCTATTCACCCGTCTATCTGCATTGTGTCCATATCCTGAACCCTCCTTATTGTGTTGGTGTCTCTCTGTACCTGTCCGTCTCTCCAGGTGTGGTCGTCTCTGCTCTGTAACTCTCAGCTCTCTCTTGCATGGCATGCTGTCTCCCTGTTTTAGGGATTCTGGTGTTTAAATCACACCTGACTCCACCTGTCTCTCTCTCTCTCTGAACCTGTCTGTCTGTCTCTCTGCAGGTGCTGAACCCTCTCCTCTATCAGTCTCAGCTGTCTCACTCTCTTCAGGCTCGTCTGGCCAGCTGTCGCATTTTAGGGAAAGTCGCCTGCAAGTTTGATTCTCACATGTGAGCTGGATGTCTGGTAACAACCATCAGTCACAAATTGTTTTTTTTTTTAGGCTAATGACATCACTAAGCGGCAGGTTCTGTATGGTGACCTCAGGTGTGTTTTCACACCTGCTCTGACACTGACAGGTGTGTTTCCGTATGTCAGAGTGAAGAAGGAGCTGCTGCCGTTGGTTCGTTCTTTGTGTCAGGACGTGGAGTTCGAGGTACGAGCTTGTATGTGCCGTCAGCTAGAGAGCATCGCCAGAGCATCTGGGTAAATGCCACCACGAACAAATCAAATGTCCGAGTCAATGGTGCTGTATTTTCCTGCTCTGGACGCATTAATCAGATACAAAGACGACTATAGCAGAGCTGCATCAATAGAATAATCAGTTATTAAATTAATGACCAACTATTTTGGTAATTGATTAATTGGTAATTGTTTTTTCTCAGGGTGGACGACACAAGGACAGAGCTGCTTCCTGAGCTGGTGGAGTTGGCTGAAGATGAGGAGAGCGGCGTCCGTCTTGCTGCCTTCGACACCATCATCAACCTGATGGAAATGATGGACAGCGGTGAGTCATTAGTCGCCATGTTGTCCTCACACTGTGAAGACATACAGAGCATTACCTCATTAACCTGAACCAGGTGCAGTAATCCTCTGTCAGTCCAGACCTAAAGGAAGACTACTGCTAAAGTCTCCTCTTCCTCCTCTTCCTCCTCTTCCTCCTCTTCCAGATGACAGACTCCATGTCGTGGTTCCTCTGGTGATGTCAGTGTGTGACGCGTCTTCGCAGGCGGATGAAGCTGTTGTGGCTTCTTTATCGTTCCAGTTTGGGAAGCTCTGCAGTGGACTGTCAGGTGAGACTCAACACTGCTGTCACGCAGTAGAGACAGTAGAGACAGTAGAGACAGTAGAGACAGTAGAGACAGTAGAGACCAGATTAAAGATGGTGGAGACAGTAGAGAACAGACAGTAGAGACAGTAGAGACAGTAGGGACAAGATTAGAGACAGTAAAGCAGGCAAATTTATTTGTTTAGCACCATTCAGACAAAAGACGATTCAAGAAGAAATACATTAAAAATAAAATATTGAACACTGAAACTTTGAATCATTGAACATTTAGATTGAAACTGCATTTAAAGTTATAGATCAGTTATGTGTGGACAAAAGCTGCAGTAAACAGTGATGTTTTCAGCCCCGATTTAAATGAACTGACAGTTTCAGCTGACCTCAGGTCAGTTGTTTGATCGTGGGAAATTAAACCTGTCCCAGCTGATCTGAGGACTCTGAGTGCTTCATAACAAACAAGTAAATCAGACATGTATTTAGTGCTTTTTAAACTAGTAAAAGATTTGAAGTTTCTATCCTTTGACACACAGGAAGTGAGCTGTGGTGTCATGTGCGCCACTCTGTCCGTGTTGGCGAGGACGCACTCACACCTGTGGAGACACTGTTACAGAAGTAAAGCCTGCTGAAAATAAAGGCGTGAACACGTTTCTCTGTATCGTGTCCTTTCATCTTGCTTTTTAAGATGATTCAGTATTTGTCTTAATGTGACGATTCTGTTCAGTTGTAGAAGATTGAGATGATTGATTTGTTCAAGAACTTATTAAGCAGAAGACTGTAGTCATGTGGTGACGCTGTCAGTGTTGCATGTCATCTACACAGGTACAGGTGATCTTGTAGTAATCCATAATCTGAGCAGAGGCAGTGTGTAAATGTTGAATAGAAGAAACTGGAGAATGGAGCCTTGATGAACTTTATATGTGATTTTTGTCCGTTCAGAAGATCTGGAAGATTTTGTGGATGGTTTTCTGGTGTGCAGGCAGATGAGCAGCAGCACTGACGAGAACCACAGACACACAGACACACAGAGAAAAAGAAACAAGGAATCACAGAGAAACACAAGGGAGGTGGCAAACAGCAGATACATCAGGAATGAGGAAAAGGCACCAACTATGACATCACTAGGCTGTGACAGAATCTGAAGGTCCAGTGTCGGTACAGACTCAGGACTGCCCTGTTTCTCATTTTGTGTTTCAGGCTCTCTGTCAGAGGAACAGAAGGGACGGTTGCTGCAGAGGTTTAAGGGTCTATGTGTCGCTGGTTTGCAAACTGAAGGAAATCAGACTGAAGTCAACAATGAGTCAACCCTGATCCGCTGCAACTGCTGTTATAACCTGCCGGTACACAGAAGCACAACCACATGAAACAGAGCTTCATGGTTCAGTCCGGTCCAACAGACAGCTGGTGTTACTGCCTGTTTCTGTCTCTGTCTGTCTTTGCAGGCCATGGTGGTGTTTTCTGACTCCTCCCTCTTCCTGTCAGAGCTCTACCCGTCCTTCTCTAGTCTGTGCTGTGACCCAGAGGTCAGCGTTCGACGAAGTGCTGCAGCCAGTTTCCACCAGGTCAACAAACTTTATCTCTTCTGACCACATGTACTTTGTGCTGCAGATAAGATCACAGGGTCACCTGCCTCTGACGGACCCTGTGAGAACCTGAGGACCTCAGGTTCTCACAGGGTCACCTGCCTCTGACGGACCCTGTGAGAACCTGAGGACCTCAGGTTTAAAATTCAACAATCTGAGGATCTCAGGTTTAAAATTCAACAATCTGAGGATCTCAGGTTTAAAATTCAACAACCTGAGGATCTCAGGTTTAAAATTCAACAACCTGAGGATCTCAGGTTTAAAATTCAACAATCTGAGGATCTCAGGTTTAAAATTCAACAACCTGAGGATCTCAGATTCTGCTGCTGGACAGAGAAATTAAGTTGCAAAAAGATAAAAGATGAAATAGTTGTTGAATTTTAAACTTGTTAGACAATGAATTTTCAGAATAAAAGCACAGCTTTTTACATAAGTCACGTGACATATGTGACATGTTTGGCCCCGCCCCCTCCTGTCAGGTGGTGAAGCTGCTCAGTTCAAATGTCCAGCTGGTCCACAAAGAGCTCCTCGCTCTGCTGCAGGACGACGCTCTGGAGGTGAGAGTCCACACCTCCGTGTGTGAGATGTGTTGGTTTCCTGTGCTGAAGCTTGATTGTGTTGTTGTTGTTGTTGTTGTTGTTGTTGTCGAGGTGTTGGATGCTCTAATGAATCACCTGGAGGAGACTTTGGAGGCGGTTCTTTCCAGAGGAGAGAACCTGACACTGGACAACAAGGTGGGAAAATAAACGTCCTCCACTAAAACCAGTTCTTACTTTAATACAAGTTAAATTAAGGCTTTGCCAAGTCCCACCCTCCTTAGTTACTGTTGCTATGGCTGTTCTCCCTCTTTTACTGCGCATGTGTAGTAACAGTGACAAACTGAGCATCTTTGATTCCACTGAAAATGGCGCAGCTTCTCATTTCTACCTGACAACTGTGGATTTTGTCAGATAAAATAACAATTCTCTCTAACAGATTTCATAAGCGTAGCAAGCTAACGTGAGCTAATGCTAACCCTTTTTGAGTGATGAAATGTTTCCCTTTGATACATTTTAAAATGAGAACCCTGTAAAAGGCTCTGAAATATGTCATGTTACTCAACAGCTGAGCTCCCTACATGACGTAACATTAATGTTGACAGATTGAGGCTAAAGCTACGTCCTAAGAACGCTGGTTAGATGGTGAAATACGACACGTGTACGAACTGGGACAGAAATACTGGAAACAATGGAAAAGGAAGCACAGGAATCAGATTAAAGGCAGCAGACTTATGGTCACCCAGCCAGACCTGAGGAAGAAAGTCAGGATCAGAGCTAAGCTAACCAAAGCTTAGAGCTCAGAGAGATGTCACTTCCTGTTCCTCAAACTCCCACAGGGCTGATCCCAGTATGACCCCTGACAACAGATACAGTGACGCCAACACAAGTGTGTCTGGAGCTAACATTGCTTCAGCTTGTAAAGCTAGCATTAGTTAGCTAGACATGCTAATTTTAGCAGTTTATGTCGGAGCTGATAAAGACGAAGTTTAATCCATTCATCACACATTTATTCTGTTTTGTTTTTGGAAGATGACAGAAAAGATTTCACTGTCCAAACTCCTGAAACAGCTGAGAGCCTCATGATCACTGCTTCAACAGAGAAATACAAAGCTTGACAGGCCTGTGGTGATTGGTTACAGTTACTGATCTGTGATTGGACAGGTGCTGTATGGAGGAGGGGCTTAGTGAAAGGTCGATTCTGCTCCTTTAATTCTTCTCAGATCTTTGTTCTTGGTTTGTGGTTCCTCTGATACTTTGTCTTTCTTTTCCTGTTTCCCCTCCAACCGTGGTTCTCCTTTCTCCTCTGGTTCCTCTGCGTTCTCTTCTGGTTCCTCTGTGTGGTTCCTTCTCAGTTCCCGGAGCTGCTTTCGGCTCTGTTGTTGGCAGAGCAGAAGGTCGGATGTTCTCTGCGTTGGCGTCTTCATGAGAAGCTGCTGCAGAACTACAGCTGCTTAGCCCGACTGCTGCCTGGAGAACTGCTGCACCAGAGCTTCTCCCCTCGCATCTTCATCATCCTCACCACCAACGTCAGCACCATAACACAACAGGACATGGTGTCATATGACAGGTGAGCCAGGTGGGCAGACAGGTAACGTCTTCTCTGGCTGTTGTTGCAGAAGGTGTTGCCGGTTCAGAAGGAGGCAGCTCGGACGTTCTGCATGTTCCTGCGTTACAACCGCAAACAGGAGCAACGACAGGAGATGATGGAGCGACTCATCCAAGGTCAGAAACCTCCGTCAGTCCCTGAATGTGTGTGTGGACAACAAATCTGTCTGTCCATTATTTCCTTTATGAATGATCAATATTTTGTTAATTATATATATATATATATATATATATATATATATATATATATAATATTTTTGAAAAATAGACTTATTGAAATGTTATTTTCCAAGTGAGATGAAAGAGAGAAAAAATGACGTAAGAAGACAAAAAATGACAAAATGAAAATTGACGTCTGATGTAACAAAAAAAAAAACAACATAACAAGATAATTTTCTCCAGTAATTAATTTGTTGTTTGATCCATGAAATGTTGAAAAATGTTTAAAGTCCAAGATGTCGTCCTCAAATGTCTCGTTTTGTCCACAACTCAAAGATCTTCAGTTTCCTGTCAGAGAGGAAAGAAACCAGAAAATATTCACATCTGAGAAGCTGAAATCATAAACTTAAATTGAAATTAATTAAAAATGATTTAAACTGATTAATTGATTAACAAAATAGTTGCTGATTAATTTTAGAATCGATGGTCATTGAATTGTTGCAGCTCTAATGACCTCAGATACCTCAGTGTCTTTTATTTTGAAAGGCTTGTTTGAATCCATCCTGTTACAGTCAGTGTGTACAAGGCAGAAAACTCTGTTCTGTCGTTGAACGATGAACAGCGACCACAACCTGTTCATGGCTGACGGTTTGTCTTGTGGTTCTGATCATTGTCGGTTCTTCTCTTTGTGGTTCTGATCCTCAGATCTGGCTCAGGGGCGGAGCTACTGGAACCGTCTGAGGTTCCTCGATGTTTGTGAAACGGCCACTGAGATCTTCTCCAGAAAGTACTTCAACAAACACTTCCTGATCCCGGCGCTGGAGCTGGTCCATGACCCTGTCGCCAATGTCAGGTGGGTCAGTCACAGTGTTGTCAGTGGAAGAATTGGTCCAAATGTTTTTCAAGTTGTCTCTTTAACGATTATTTTCATTATCACAATCTGTTGATCATGACAAAAAAATACTTTAAATCAGTTGACCACTGCAGATCTAAACACACTTGTCTGTCTGTCTGCCTGTCTGTCTGCCTGTCTGCCTGTCTGTCTGCCTGTCTGTCTGTCTGCCTGTCTGTCTGTCTGTCTGCCTGCCTGTCTGCCTGTCTGTCTGCCTGTCTGCCTGCCTGCCTGTCTGTCTGTCTGTCTGTTTGCCTGCCTGTCTGTCTGTCTGTCTGCCTGTCTGTCTGCCTGTCTGCCTGCCTGCCTGTCTGTCTGTCTGTCTGTTTGCCTGCCTGTCTGTCTGTCTGTCTGTCTGTCTGTCTGTCTGTCTGTCTGCCTGCCTGTCTGTCTGTCTGTCTGTCTGTCTGTCTGTCTGTCTGCCTGTCTGTGTGTCTGTCTGTCTGTCTGTCTGTCTGTCTGTCTGCCTGCCTGCCTGCCTGCCTGCCTGTCTGTCTGCCTGCCTGCCTGCCTGCCTGTCTGTCTGTCTGTCTGTCTGTCTGTCTGTCTGCCTGTCTGCCTGCCTGCCTGTCTGCCTGCCTGTCTGCCTGCCTGTCTGCCTGCCTGCCTGCCTGCCTGTCTGTCTGTCTGCCTGCCTGTCTGCCTGTCTGTCTGCCTGCCTGCCTGCCTGCCTGTCTGTCTGCCTGTCTGTCTGTCTGCCTGTCTGTCTACCTGCCTGCCTGTCTGTCTGCCTGTCTGTCTGTCTGTCTGTCTACCTGCCTGCCTGTCTGTCTGCCTGTCTGTCTGTCTGTCTGCCTGCCTGTCTGTCTGCCTGTCTGTCTGTCTGTCTGTCTGTCTACCTGCCTGCCTGTCTGTCTGCCTGTCTGTCTGTCTGTCTGTCTGCCTGTCTGCCTGCCTGTCTGTCTGTCAGGTACAAGCTGTGCCAGTTGTTGCCCAGGTTGCGTTTGTCACTGCGGCTGCCGGCTGACAAGCAGTTGCTGCAGCAGCTGGATTTCTGCGTCCAGAAACTCCTCTGCAGAGAGAAAGACAAGGACGTGGTGGCCACCATCCGCAAGGTAACACACCTGTGACGGTCCAGAGCCGCTGTCAGAGACGGTGTTGCTGTGAGGATGATCATCAATGACGGATTAACTGTGTCCATCATATTTTTCAGACAGTGTTGGAACTGGACAAACTGGACCTCACAGAGCCGGTGAGTTTTCATTTGGCCAATGGTCTGATTCAGTCCTGATCCTGATTCAGTCCTGATCTTCATTCAGTCCTGATCCTGGTTCGGTTCTGATCTTCATTCAGTGCTGATCCTGGTTCGGTCCTGATCTTCATTCAGTCCTGATCCTGGTTCAGTCCTGATCTTCATTCAGTCCTGATCCTGATTCGGTCCTGATCCTGATTCAGTCCTGATCTTCATTCGGTCCTGATCTTCATTCAGTCCTGATCCTGGTTCAGTTCTGATCCTGGTTCGGTCCTGATCTTCATTCAGTCCTGATCCTGATTCGGTCCTGATCCTGATTCAGTCCTGATCCTGATTCGGTCCTGATCTTCATTCAGTCCTGATCCTGGTTCAGTCCTGATCCTGATTCAGTCCTGATCCTGATTCGGTCCTGATCTTCATTCAGTCCTGATCCTGGTTCAGTTCTGATCTTCATTTAGTCCTGATCCTGATTCAGTCCTGATCTTGATTCAGTCCTGATCCTGGTTCAGTCCTGATCTTCATTCAGTCCTGATTCTGGTTCAGTCCTGATTTTCATTCAGTCCTGATCCTGATTCGGTCCTGATCCTGATTCGGTCCTGATCTTCATTCAGTCCTGATCCTGGTTCAGTCCTGATCTTCATTCAGTCCTGATCCTGATTCGGTTCTGATCTTCATTTGGTCCTGATCTTCATTCAGTCCTGATCCTGGTTCGGTTCTGATCTTCATTTAGTTCTGATCTTCATTCAGTCCTGATCCTGATTCGGTCCTGATCTTCATTCAGTCCTGATCCTGGTTCGGTCCTGATCTTCATTCAGTCCTGATCCTGGTTCAGTTCTGATCTTCATTCGGTCCTGATCCTGATTCGGTCCTGATCTTCATTCAGTCCTGATCCTGGTTCGGTCCTGATCCTGATTCGGTCCTGATCCTGATTCGGTCCTGATCTTCATTCAGTCCTGATCCTGGTTCGGTCCTAATCCTGATTCGGTCCTGATCCTGATTCGGTCCTGATCTTGATTCAGTCCTGATCCTGATTCGGTCCTGATCTTCATTCAGTCCTGATCCTGATTCGGTCCTGATCTTGATTCAGTCCTTATCCTGATTCGGTCCTGATCTTCATTCAGTCCTGATCCTGGTTCAGTCCTGATCCTGATTCGGTCCTGATCCTGATTCGGTCCTGATCTTCATTCAGTCCTGATCCTGGTTCAGTCCTGATCTTCCTCTGTGTGGTTTGTTGTCTGTGCAGTTCCACAAGAGGCAGGAGAGGGACTTACTGGACCAGAAGAAGGAGAAGGAGGAGACCCTGCTGCTGGAGATGGTGAGTGTGGACATACCTGATGAATCCAGTTCAGTCTGAGTCACTTCCTGTTTGGTCTTAATGGCGTCCGTCTTGTCTGTGGTCAGGAGCAGCTGGAGCGCCAGCAGAGTGACGGCAAACTGAACTGTGAGAAACACTCCGAGAGAAAACGTGAGGAGCTGGAATCACTGGTCAGAGTTTACTGGTCTTGTGTCTTTAGTCCAGTCTATAACCTGTCTGTCCTCCACAGGGAGAGACAGTAAGACCAGTCTGTCTGCTACCAAGTCCATGTCTGTGTCCTCGTCTGGCGCCACCTCATCCTCCTCAGGTAAGACAAACTGTGACTGCTGATGAAATGTTGTAACATTGCAACAAATGACAATATCCTGTCGATCAATATCCTGTCGATCGATATCCTGTCGATCAATATCCTGTCGATCAATATCCTGTCAGGTGACACAAACACTACCAGATAATTGATCATGTGACTGTTGGATGTAAAATAATCAGCTGTTTGGTTTTTGATGTTGTTGCTGCAACCATTAATCAAATAATTGATTATCAATTTAATCTCCAACTATTTTGATTATTGATTAATCAGTTTGAGTCAAATTTCTCTGATTCCAGCTTCTGAGATGTTAATATTTTTTGGTTTCTGAGGACATCATCTGAACACTGATCAACATTTTTTCACCGTTTTCTACAACTAATTGATTAATCAAGAAAATGATCAACAGATTAACTCGTAATGAAAATAACTGTTATAAGAAAGACGTAATTAATAATTCCACACGTGGAGCACAGACATACGTCAACTGACAAGATTGTGAGAGAATTAATTAATCAATTATAATAATCGACAGATTAATTGATGAAAATAAGTGATAGTTGAGGGGTTTTGATTTTTACTCTCAAATATATTTTAAAGATCAAACTCTTGTCTATTAAACAGTGAAACGTAACTATTGATTCAATATTTGACTAAATATTGACATCAAATCTTCATCAGATGAAAAATCTGATGAAGATTTGATGAACATGATTTAATGAATAATAAATATTCTTTGTAAAACAAACGAAAACAGCAGGTCAGGACATTGATTAGGACGGTGGAATACAAACCGTGATGATGGTGATGATGGTGATGATGGTGATGATGGTGATGATGATGATGATGATGGTGATGATGATGGTGATGATGATGATGATGATGATGGTGATGATGATGATGGTGATGATGGTGATGATGATGATGATGATGATGATGATGGTGATGATGGTGATGATGGTGATGATGATGATGATGATGATGATGATGATGGTGATGATGGTGATGATGATGGTGATGATGGTGATGATGGTGATGACGTGTCTCTTTCTTACAGGTAAAGAGATGAGGAAGGCTAAACTGTCCAGGAGTCGGTCCCTCAGCAGTCAGCCAACAACGTCCAAATCTACCAACTCAGACAGACTGTAAGAACCACGACTCCTCTTTAGGCTTTTCAATCAGTAACACTGAGCTAACAGCTAACAGTCCTCTGGAGCTAAGTCCACTGTCCACTGTCCACCGTCCACCGTCCATCGTCCACCGTCCATCGTCCACCGTCCACTGTCCACTGTCCACCGTCCACCGTCCATCGTCCATCGTCCATCGTCCACCGTCCACTGTCCACCGTCCACCGTCCACCGTCCATCGTCCATCGTCCACCGTCCACTGTCCACCGTCCACCTCCACCGTCCACTGTCCACTGTCCACCGTCCATCGTCCACCGTCCACCTCCACCGTCCACTGTCCACTGTCCCCCGTCCACTGTCCACCATCCACTGTCCACCGTCCACCGTCCACTGTCCACTGTCCCCCGTCCACTGTCCACTGTCCCCCATCCACTGTCCACTGTCCACCTCCACCGTCCACTGTCCACCGTCCATCGTCCACCGTCCACTGTCCCCCGTCCACTGTCCACCGTCCACTGTCCCCCGTCCACCGTCCACTGTCCAACGTCCACCGTCCACTGTCCCCCGTCCACTGTCCACCGTCCACTGTCCCCCGTCCACCGTCCACCGTCCACTGTCCACCGTCCATCGTCCACTGTCCACTGTCCACCGTCCACTGTCCATCGTCCACTGTCCACCGTCCCCCGTCCACCGTCCCCCGTCCACCGTCCACCGTCCACTGTCCCCCGTCCACTGTCCACCGTCCACTGTCCACCGTCCACCGTCCATCGTCCACTGTCCACCGTCCACCGTCCACTGTCCACTGTCCCTGAACACCTGCTGCAGTTTTGTCCAGTGTGGATCTCCAGTCTGTCAGCCTTCTTCTTCCTCTCTACATCTAACATCAATACTGACTGAACATCCACATGTCCCAGTCCTCAGCTGTGGTTCTGGTCTCTGTCCCATTCCTCAGCCATGGTCTCTGGTCTCTGTCCCAGTCCTCAGCCGTGGTTCTGGTCTCTGTCCCAGTCCTCAGCCGTGGTCTCTGGTCTCTGTCCCAGTCCTCAGGTGTGGTTCTGGTCTCTGTCCCAGTCCTCAGGTGGGGTCTCTGGTCTCTTTCCCAGTCCTCAGCCATGGTCTCTGGTCTCTGTCCCAGTCCTCAGCCGTGGTTCTGGTCTCTGTCCCAGTCCTCAGGTGTGGTTCTGGTCTCTGTCCCAGTCCTCAGGTGGGGTCTCTGGTCTCTGTCCCAGTCCTCAGCCATGGTCTCTGGTCTCTGTCCCAGTCCTCAGCCGTGGTTCTGGTCTCTGTCCCAGTCCTCAGGTGTGGTTCTGGTCTCTGTCCCAGTCCTCAGGTGGGGTCTCTGGTCTCTGTCCCAGTCCTCAGGTGTGGTTCTGGTCTCTGTCCCAGTCCTCAGCCGTGGTCTCTGGTCTCTGTCCCAGTCCTCAGGTGGGGTCTCTGGTCTCTGTCCTAGTCCTCAGATGGGGTCTCTGGTCTCTGTCCTAGTCCTCAGGTGTGGTTCTGGTCTCTGTCCTAGTCCTCAGGTGTGGTTCTGGTCTCTGGTGTCCAATAAAAAGGCCCAGAGAACATATTTGTCCCACGTTCTGTAACCTGCAGAGCAGAGTGTGTCAGAGATCAGCTGACTCTGCTCCAGCTGGATCTCAGACTGTCCTTCACCTCACCAGCAGCTGAGAAACAAGACCCAGACATGTTGGACTGTTTTTGAAGTGTTTTTGTGGACAAACTGTACATTTTGTACCACGAGACAACTTCACTGCTAAACCTTAATCCCTCTGATCTGATCTGATCTGGGAGCAGCCACCTCTCAGGAAATGTTTTCAGCAGCAGTTGACTTGGATCATCTCCCTGATCGTCTTCTGGGACACTGACGACCGTCTGTGAGATGTGTCCATCCTTACAACTGTGCAGAGACAGATTTAACCTGATGTCCTCTGCTGGAACCAGCAGCTGGACATTATGGGCTCAGACAGAAAACTTTAACTTATTTTCTCCTGAACTCAGGTGGTTTGTCACCTTGTTGCACAGATGTAGAAGTGTCCTGTGGTCAGCACACCGTGACATCACTGTGACATCACTGTTGGGCACGGTTACAGGTGTTTCTTGGTGTTACTGTCCAGGTCTATCTGTTCCGTTTGTTGGTGACTGGGATGTTCAGCTGTGGACAAAAACCAGGTTCAGGTGTTCTAATGTTCTCTTCTCTGATTGTGTGTTTCAGGAAAGTCAAAGATCTCAGCAGTACATCTGGACCCGGGAAGTCCTCCATGTTGTCCAGTAAAGGTACCACCAGCAGATTCTGTCCTGTTCTAAATCCAGATTCTGGTTTTCAGGACTGCATGTCCCTCACAGGTCCATGTGACGGTCTTTATTCACATGTGTTTTTTAGATGACTCGTTGAGGACCGCCCACTTCACTATGGTAACCCAGTCCACGTCCTCCATGCCAGTCCTGATCCGCAGCAACACCACCAGCCTCCTGGACAGGGCCAGCACACTGGACCACAGGCCCAGTACCCTAGACCAGAGAGATCATAGAACCATTACACTGGACCACAGAACCAGTAACATAGACCACAGGAACAATATGATGGAGCAGAGAACCAGTACCTTGGACCATAGACCCAGTACCATTGAGCAGAGAGACCACAGAACCAGTGCTATGGACCAGAGAGACCACAGAACCAGTACTATGGACCAGAGAGACCATAGGACCAGTACCTTGGACCAGAGAGACCACAGACCCAGTACTATGGAGCAGAGAGACCATAGGACCAGTACCCTGGACCAGAGAGACCATAGGACCAGTACCTTGGATCAGCGCAGTAAAACAATGGACCGGGGCTGCGGGGTGAAGGACAGCCAGTCCAGAAAGCTGTCAATGTGGGTTCTTGCCAAAATGTTCTAGTAGTGGAACCCCTTACATCAGGTCCAGGCTCCCTCTCTGATCTCTGACCAATCACCGGGGTCTCCATGAATCCACATCTGTGGTCCCCCATTGGAGAACATCCATGCCTAAACCCCCCACCACAGTCCTTCAAAGAGGGGTCAGCAAAACCCTCAACATGGGCCTGAGGTTCTGGACCTGAGTGCACCAGCTGGACATATGCCTGGGTGTAACGATACGTCTGACTTAGAACGGAAAGTTAGGACCAGTTTAAGGTTAAGACAAGTGCACCAGTTAGACTTAAGCCTTGTGTGGAGCCGAGTAATCTGGAAACTCAGACTTGTGTCCCAGTAATTTTAATGGAATCACAACCAGAGAAGAGAAACAAGGACAGCAGCACATCTTGTTTACAGGATGATTATCAAGGGGACATTGAGAAGAGAAAGAGTCGTCCATCGCAGGACAAATCCACTAGATATATATTCAGAAAGTGATAGAGAGGTTTCGCTTCAGCTCCCAGAAACGCCGTGCTGACCTTCACCCTGCAGGAGCCGACTGCACTCAGTTTTATTCTAACGAGCTCTTCAAAACACTGTGGGAGACGTGATAAATGCATGATAATGCTTCGTGTACAAGTGTGTTGCTTAGCAACAATCAACAATTTGCGTGTACTCACGTGGACACGCATTGTAAGATCAGGAGTAGCTCGACCGTTGTCAGTCAGGCTTGGTGCGCTCGGTGTAAATTCCAGTCACAGTGTCAGATGTAGTTAAGTCCAGTTTAAGAGGTAAGACCTTTTTTACGCCCAGCTGGTGCACTCAGCTCCTGGTCTTTTGTGGTTCCACTGTCAGAAAAGTTAATTACCTGGATTATTTCCATCTTAACCCTGAACGAACCTTGACCCAGGCTTCATTCTTTTCAGTTCATCTTTGACCCGCTTTAACCTGGCCTTTAACCTGGACTATCTTACTGCGGCCTCAGGGCTAACTTGGTCTAAACCCATGTTAAGTTAGGATTTACCCAAGTTTGTCCTGTTTCTTATGGTTTAGCTCTGAAATCCTGCCTTTGTTTTAGCCCTAGATTATCCTGGTTTAATCCTGCTTCAGCCCTGAGTTAGGCTTGTCATTCTTGAGCTTGGACTTTAACCTGGTTTAAACCTGGTTTTTGTCTGTTTAGGCCCAAATTTGCCTCAGTGTTGCCCTACATTCACCCCATTTTACTGCTAGATTAACCTTGTTGAATCCAGTTTTGTTTAAACTGGACTGACAGCAGATTTCAAATGATTTAATAAGTTATTTATTTATTTATTGTCTAATTATTTATTAATTCTGATCTATTTTTTATTATTTATATGTGTTATATTTAAGTGTTTTCTTTTTTTCTTATCTACAGAAACAGGAAGTCAAACTCTTTCAGCGTCCAATCAGGACGAGACTGAAGATGATGATGTCATACCTCCACCGGGCCATCAGCCAATCAGCAGTCAGGGAGCGGTTTCCATTCATACAACAGCTTCGCGAGTTAAAGGACGAATTATGCTTCAGAACATTACCCAGAATGCACCAGGACACAAAGACAGTAGAGTCGGACTTTATTTTCTGGCACTGTGTATTCTAATGAGCTCATCCTGTCACCTGATTGGTTCAGTAAACTCCACAAATACAAACTGTTGGTGTGTTCTTATTGGTGGGTGGTTTTGCCTGTTGACATGTGATTGGTTGGATAAATGCTGACATCACAGGACAGATTTTAATGTTCTAACATCTAACTATTCCTTGTGTTGATTGGTTTATAGAAAGTGATGTCACTGTTTGATGACATCATGTGTGGTATCAGCAAGCTTCAGAGATCAAACACGTTTTATTGTTTACATTTTAAAGTTTAATAATTGATAGTTTACTGCAGACAAACAGTTTAATACTGAGTTTAATACTGAGTTTAATACTGAGTTTAATATGTTCATCAGGCCCAAACAAAACCTGCAGCTAGTTTTGTAAAAGAGAAAATAATTGATTTATAATGAAAATAATTATTAAATATTGTAACAGAAATCACTTGAAAACTAAATCCCAACATGTGGGACACAGATGTACGTCACAAGATTAATTAATTGATTTAGAAAATAATCGACAGTGAAAATAATGATTAGTTAAGTTGAACCTTTAAATCTGTGAGGTGTAGTTAGATTCTGTGCTGCAGATTCTGTTCAGGCCTCGTTTTCAGTCAGTGATATACAGCATATAAGGTGTGATCGTAGTCGTCATGGTAACGGTTACTAAACAAACTCCAGCTGAGGCTGGTGAGATGTCATTAGTTAATTATTAGTTATTAGTCTTTAACTGTTGTGTGTAAATGTTTCCACCAGCAGTGGAACTCGGTGTTGTACTTCGAGTACTACGTCAGGTTTACTGTAGTTTCTCAAATTTGACATCAAGTCTTCAGAGAGACATTGTGGACAAAAAGAAAAGATTACTGTCTTATTTTAAATTCAGCCTCCGACCTTTAGAGGGCGGCATTTGGTTTATTCACCAGCTGAGGTGAAGAAGTCAAAGAAGAAGAAGAAGAAGATGATGATGAAGATGATGAAGAAGAAGACAACGATGGAATGAAGGTTAGAAGGTTTGATAAATCCAGAGGATGAATGACTCATATTTAATCTGGACAGGTGTAGCAGGAACTCAGGTGGGCGGGGCCAGGTGAACAGGTGTGAGTCAGGAGGGCTGGATCTCAACAAGTCACGATTAACAGACAGCAGGTAAATTTGGACAGTTGTAGTAACTCAGGTGGGAGGGGCCTGAGATCAGGTGTGACTCAGGTGGGAGGGGCCTGAGATCAGGTGTGACTCAGGTGGGAGAGGCAGGTCTTTATTTCTTGCTTGGGTCGACGACGCGGCCCATGAAGAGCACGCCGCTGCTCGTCTGCTGATACATGATGAAGATGAAGGGTCTGTTGATGGTCAGTCGAGGAGGAAGAGTGGAGAACACATTGACTCCGCCCCCTGTGGTCACATCATCACTGGTCTCATCGACGGTCATGATGGATTTTTGATAAACCTGAAACAGACAGGAAACAGCTCGACCAATAAGACTAAACAAAATAAACAGCTGCAACAATTAATTGTAGAATCCATTATTAATCAATATTAAAAATTAATCACCATCTATTTTGATAATTGATTAATCGGTTTGAGGACGTCATCTTTGACTTTGATCAACATATTCTGACATTTTATGGACCAAACAACTGATCAATTAGTGGACAAACTTATTGGCAGGTGGAGCAAAGACGTTAGATCGTGACAGGATCAATTTTTCATCATTTTCAAAAACAAACAATTAATTAATTAATTAATTGAGAAAATGATCAACAGATGCATTATGATGAGATCCAAGCTACAAATCTCTGCTGATAAATCACCTTTCCAGATGTTTTGATGACGAAGATGTGATCAGGGTCGGTTTTTGGGCTCTATGTGAAACTGGTGGAGGGATTCTGAACCGTCCATGACGGTCTAATGGCAGCTGTTTATCATTTAACTGCAGCAGAGTTGTGTACTGTATCGATCGATCGATCGATCCAAAGTTCCTCTGTGGTTCAACATGTATTGATCAGGGAAGTCCGACAATATGTACATCTGTGTGTATTTATTAGTATTTATTAATGTGATATCAGTCAACATCAGTAATATGAGATATTATTATGGGTAACCATGGTAACCGCCATTACCTCTGTGAGTTTGGGTCCTTCAGAGCCCATGTTGATGATGTCAGCGTCGTCCTGGAACACCTGAGTGATGTCAAGAGTCTGCAGGACGTCACGCAGAGAGTACGACTGCTCCAACAGGAAGCGAGGCAGCTGCACCTCCAACTTCCTGTTTACAAAAGAACCACAACAACTAAAACCCTTTACACATCTGGAGACTGACAGGCTGAACTCCACACACCTGGACAGGTGTGACGGCTGAGGGACAAACAACACAGACTTTCTTCATCAAAAACATTTCACAGGGGAAAAAACTGAAAGAAGGATAGAGGAAATGAAGGAAGGGAGGACAGAGAGATGGAGGAGATCAAAGTGAATTCATCTGCAGTCGTTTCAGTTGATATCACCGTTTGCTGCGTGTGACGTGACGGCGCTGAAATAAACAGACGGCGCTGAAATAAACAGACGGCGCTGAAATAAACAGACGGTGCAGGATTTAATTCTGACTTGATAAATTAACATTTAACCTTTGTTTCATTACATTTGATCACATGATCACATCTCCAACATGTCCGCAAGAAGAGATAACAAAGAAATGACAACACTGCTGTCTGCTCTGCAGCACAGCGACGGCTTTCTCTCTCTTTCTCTTTCTTTCTCTTTCTCTCTCTCTCTCTTTCTCTCTCTCTCTTTCTCTCTCTCTCTCTTTCTTTCTCTTTCTTTCTCTTTCTCTCTCTCTTTCTCTCTCTCTCTCTTTCTCTCTCTTTCTCTTTCTTTCTCTTTCTTTCTCTTTCTCTCTCTCTTTCTCTCTCTCTCTCTTTCTCTCTCTCTCTCTTTCTCTTTCTCTCTCTCTTTCTTTCTCTTTCTTTCTCTCTCTTTCTCTTTCTCTCTCTTTCTCTTTCTCCAAGTAAAGAAACAAATAAAGGTAGTTTACTGTTTTTTTCTATGTGACATGTGACTCAAAAAAGACAGAACACAAGAACAAAGATTAAATGACCCAAAACAAAACATAAGTGAAGTGTGCGTCTGTCCACAGGAACATCTGATGTCCCACGTCTCACTCTGTGTTTCATGATGATAGAAGTAGGGTTCCTCTGAAGGGAGTCTGGTGGTTCTGACGAGAACATTATAAGGGCTGTTTGTGGTGAAACAAAACGTACCTCACTCTTCAACATAAAGCTGTGTCTCTGCCGGTGTCCTTTCATCATGTCCAACAATCTGAGCCTGAAACGTGACACAACTGAAGTGTGTGTGTCATGTGTGCTCGCATCATGTGATGCGCTCCAGTGATTAAACAAACAGCACAATCCCTCTGCTTTTATTACACGGTCTGGGTGAATACTCCGTTCTGATTGGCCAGCAGGTGCACATTAAACCATTTAACATGCAGCGTAGTTCGGCTGAAGTTTAATCCCAGTTGAAATTCTTCCTCTACCCATCCTGTAACCATGACAACACTGGAGAGCGCACAGCACTTCTTAACTGGAGGTAATGTGAAGGAGTGAGCAAGTAAACAGCTGATTGGTTCGGTTTTCCTAAACGAGGACGTCCAAACCTGCTCTGAGCGTCAGAACAACAAGTTGAAAAATCTCTCAGACAAGTTTCACCTTCTCCTCCAACCTGTTTTCTCTGGTTCAGATGGATGTGACGTCCTGGACATTTGTGTTTTCCCTGCAGCGTTATGGGTGGGCCTAATGGACCGGGGTCCACTGGCCCACCTTCAATGACTGGGAGGACATAGATTTTTTCAGCTTTTATTTCTAATTATTAACATCAGTATTTTAATACACTGTTAAGACAAAAAAGTTTCCATTTGAAAAAAGCTGTTTCACATGTGAGGTCTGGACCAATCACAGCGTCGTCGTCGCCCCAGACATGGACATACTGTCACACACGCACGTCACACTATGGCGGTTGTTCATCAGAAGTGATGACCTGATCATTGTTGTATTTTATACCTGCAGATGCATTTTTCATCAGAACTAGAACGTCTATAAAATGTAGGTCGAGTTGAATGTTGCTGCCTTCAGATTATCTTCACAGCAGAGACACTTTAGTTTCTGAATAAACGGCGCAGAGCAGCGAGATCTCGTCAAAACTTCTGATCGCTCCGTTTCTCTTCTCCTTTAAAGAGTAATCCAGACAGATCAAATGAAAATGCATTGAAAGGAAATAAAATGTCAGTTTTCTTAACGAGCTGATGTATTAATCTACTTGATCCAGAGTGAAAATATCAGTAAGGAGATATTCTGTGTCACTTCAAACAAATACAAACTGCTGTGGTGAAATAATAAACCGTCTTGATACTGAAACTGTTTATTATAAGATTTTAAAAGTGTCATAATCAAGTGGAAGTGCTGGTCGTCCTCCACAGCATGATAACGTCTTTTATGCCAAAGTGGGACTAACAGTGTTCACTTTTGTAATTAAAAGGCACCAAAACTTACTGTGGCTCATCCTGATTTAACTACACAGAAACACAGCCGACCGAAGAAAATTACATTAGTTACAAATAAATTATTGATTCGTTGGTCTCAACTTCGTTCGTATGTGTGGACAGCTGTTCCCTCGCCATGTTACTCGTTATCAACCGCAGCCAGCAGCTGAGTTTGTTGTGAAAGGAAAGACGATTATTTGTTGTCATGACAACAGGAAGGATTCATAACTTAACTAATTCTGAGTGAAGAAACTTTGACCAAAAAATCTAAGAATGTTTTTATTTCATACTGTTGGTTAATGACCAGGATGGAAAAAGACGGACAAGAGGTCAGTCCGCCTCCAACAAACACTGACTCGCTAACAAACACCGACTCGCTAACAAACACTGACTCGCTAACAAACACCGACTCATTAACAAACACTGACTCGTTAACAAACACCGACTCGCTAACAAACACCGACTCCTTAACAAACACCGACTCCTTAACAAACACCGACTCAATAACAAACACCGACTCGCTAACAAACACTGACTCGCTAACAAACACCGACTCATTAACAAACACTGACTCGTTAACAAACACTGACTCGCTAACAAACACTGACTCGCTAACAAACACTGACTCGCTAACAAACACTGACTCGCTAACAAACACCGACTCATTAACAAACACCGACTCAATAACAAACACTGACTCGTTAACTTACACCGACTCATTAACAAACACTGACTCGTTAACTTACACCGACTCATTAACAAACACCGACTCATTAACAAACACCGACTCGCTAACAAACACCGACTCAATAACAAACACTGACTCAATAACAAACACTGACTCGTTAACTTACACCGACTCATTAACAAACACCGACTCCTTAACAAACACTGACTCGATAATGAACACGAATCATTAACATACACCGACTCGTTAACAAACACCGACTCGTTAACAAACACCGACTCGTTAACAAACACCGACTCGATAGATGAGATTAAATGAAGTGTCATGATGTAACAACACTTCACAAGATGTAAGAAGATGTAACTTGACACAACATGACATAACATGACATAACATGACATAACATGACATAACATGACGTAGCATGACGTAATATTATGTAACCAGACTTCACCAGACTTTATGTGACGAGGGGAAAAATGAAACAAAACAGGACAGAAGGACAGACCGACGAGACAGAGGAAGGATGGAAGTGAGGGAGGAGATAAGGAGGTAGGACAGGAAACAGACAAAGAAATTAAAGGTGTCTCACGTCTTCTTCAGCTGTCCAATCCAGGCCCTGATCTTCTCTCCCGTCACCTCCTCTTCAACATTCGTGATGTCCACGTCTTCATCAGGCAGAACAACCAACATGGCCGTCCCGTCCGCCATCGGCAACTTCAACACGCCGACCTTCAGCGAGCGGTCGTATGCCAGGAAGTATTTATCAGCCCGGAACATCATGGGAACCATGACGACATGGTACTTGTCCACGTAGAACCTTTCATCTTGAGTGAAGGACGAGTTAAAGGGCGGACTGAACCGCGCTGAAAGAGAATTTAAACAGAAAAACATTTATCTCAGAAACTTCACTACAAAAAATCTTTAGATATATTAAGACATTCTCAAAAAATTAACTTACTCTTGGATAACCCCTCCCTCTGACAGATAAACCCCTCCGTCTGACAGATAACCCCTCCCTCTGACAGATAAACTCCTCCCTCTGACAGATAAACTCCTCCCTCTGACAGATAAACTCCTCCCTCTGACAGATAAACCCCTCCGTCTGACAGATAAACTCCTCCCTCTGACAGATAAACTCCTCCCTCTGACAGATAAACTCCTCCCTCTGACAGATAAACTCCTCCCTCTGACAGATAAACTCCTCCCTCTGACAAATAACTCCTCCCTCTGACAGATAACCCCTCCCTCTGACAGATAACCCCTCCCTCTGACAGATAACCCCTCCCTCTGACAGATAACCCCTCCCTCTGACAGATAACCCCTCCCTCTGACAGATAAACCCCTCCCTCTGACAGATAACCCCACCTCCTGACCAATAACCCCTCCCTATGACCAATAACTCCTCCCTCTGACAGATAACCCCTCCCTCTGACAGATAACCCCACCTCCTGACAGATAACCCCGCCCTCTGACAGATAACCCCGCCCTCTGACAGATAAACCCCTCCTCCTGACAGGAGATACGTACTGCGGTAGGAGGCAGCAGTGACGAGCAGCAGCTGGGTCAGTGGGTCCATGTTGGTGACCAGTTCCTGGACCTGGTCTCCAGTCTGGTCTCGCGCCCAGCGGTTGATGGTGTCGGTGGCAGTCTGCAGCGTCCTGTACTCCACACTCTGAGTATTCCCTCCAAACTTGGTCTGAACCAGGTCCTGGAACGATGATGTCACCTCGAAGCTTGTGGAGGGAAAGATGGCCGCGCCCTCCTTCAGGTTCATGGCCACGCCCTCCTGCAGGACCTGGGTCCTAAGACTCTGGAACAGATCTGTGACCAGCAGAGACAGAGCTTTCAAAACCAATGTTAAGCTAACATTCAGCAAACATTAAGCTAACATTAGCTTAATGTTAGCTTAATGTTGGTTCACATTAAGCTAATGTTAAGGTAACATTAAGATCATGTTGACTTGACATTAGGCTGACATTAGGCTGACATTAGGCTAACATTAGGCTAACATTAGGCTAACATTAGGCTAACATTTAGCCCTACCTGGGAGGGCCTGGGGGTCCAGTCCACTCAGAGAGAGTCCCTGCAGCAGCTGCTCCTGCGTTGGCCCTGCGGTGGAGGTCAGCAGAGCGGTCAGAGCGCTGGACAGTGTGAATGCAGACAGGAAGACGTTGTTGTCGGTGCGGCTGGCGACAGATCGGTACAGCCGAGCGGCAAAGTCCGCGTTTCTATTGGTCAGATCCTGCAGGGAGGGGTCGAGGGTCTGAGAGGAGACCAGAGTCAGCAGGACGAGGCCGACCAATGAGAGACCGGCAGTGGGAGTCATGGTGACGGACAGACAGCGCCCTCTGCTGGAAGAGACGATTATTATGATTATTATTAATGATTATATTCCAATACCTTATCAAAGGACCTTGTTTTCCTCGAGTGTTTCCCAGACCGGAGCCTTTATGGAAGAGATGCTGAAAGTGTATTAATCAATGATGCACACATCGATTGAACATTACAAATGTTGCCATAATAATTTCACTTCAGTCTAATATTATATTATTGATGAGGCTACACCTATTAAAGATCATCTGCTGATCAGTTCACATATGGTTATTTTTAAAAACAGCGTTTTAACACCAAATGTTTTGACACCGTTTCCATGTTAACACACCTGAAGCACATCAGTAAGAAAATAACTTACATCCTGTTATAAACATGAAGAAGACTGATGATGATGATGATGATGATGATGACTGCGACTCACTGAATCCTGTCAGGTGACGCTGATTTGAATCAAACATTGATCACCACACAAACTCATCCTCTAATCTTTAAAACGTGGGCAACATGAAAAGACGAGGAATGAATTAAAGAACATCATTTCAATGTTAATTAACTTTATAATAAAATAATATAAACAGTTCAGACCTGCAGCTTCATGAAATGTCTCTGATCATCAAAGACACATTTTACAATCTTCATATTTTAAACCAACAAAATCAAATAATTTGGTTTTTTTAAAGTCAAGACATTGAACTGAAACAGATGTTCTGTTAGTGTTCATAGGACAGACAGACAGGCAGAGAGACAGACAGACAGGCAGAGAGACAGACAGACAGGCAGAGAGACAGACAGACAGGCAGAGAGACAGACAGGCAGACAGACAGGCAGAGAGACAGACAGACAGACAGACAGGCAGAGAGACAGACAGACAGAGAGACAGACAGACAGACAGACAGGCAGACAGGCAGAGAGAAAGACAGACAGACAGACAGGCAGAGAGACAGACAGGCAGACAGACAGGCAGAGAGACAGACAGAGAGACAGACAGGCAGAGAGACAGACAGACAGGCAGACAGGCAGACAGACAGGCAGAGAGAGAGGGAGACAGACAGACAGGCAGACAGACAGACAGACAGACAGACAGGCAGACAGACAGGCAGACAGGCAGAGAGAAAGACAGACAGACAGACAGACAGACAGACAGACAGACAGACAGGCAGAGAGAAAGACAGACAGGCAGACAGACAGGCAGAGAGACAG